>NW_015373960.1:456189-481623 GCF_001272555.1 Dufourea novaeangliae | reverse complement strand
CCCCCCCCCCCGTTTTTTCCCCTCAGATTTAGGGGATTTTTCTATCAACAGGGATATATCTAGGGGCAGAAATTTTGTGGGGGGAAATCTGGAGATTTTATTTTATAGAAAAGTCGGAATCAACTTTTCTTATGTTCAGAAAAGTTTTCTATTTTAGAAAAGAATGTAACATGTTCAGTGCCCATCTGTTGGAAAACTAAAAAGTACGTGTGAAGGGGAAGTGCCTCGCGTGGCAATATGTTTAGCGGCAATATAATTAGAGTCCGCTATACTTGCCGCGGGATCGTACGTACTCGAACATCCGTACCATGTCGAATCTATGAAAGCCGCCAAGAAAAGATCGCCTGGTGTTTCTGCGGCTTTCGCGTTACGTAAACGGAATCGCGATTACCTCGAACTCTCGTAAGCGCGGTGAAAGTGCATCCTCTATCTTCCACCCGACATTGACCTGCTTTTTCAACGACCGTGAAACAGACCCCGAGAACTTTCGTTACGTAAACGTGCATGCGGTTTTGCATGATGATCGTGAAAGCGGTGATTCGACGAATCGCAAGTCGTTCAACTTCGACACCGAACGTTCCTCGATCGTTCCGAGCCGGCAATAAAGTCGAGCTTCGAACGCGATCAGAGTCAGCGTGGTAAAAGGGTATTCGAATCCCAGATGATCGCGGCGATGCTCGTTTTATCGGTCGTTGGTAGTCCAGCGCCATTCTTGAAAGCGTCTAGCAGTACAATAAATTTCATCGATCGCGGATAGAGGAAAGCGAACGGAAAGGAAAGATAGGTATTTCGCTATCAAACGCGGTTCACTATCGACTTAATGGCCGCTATCCTTTCCGCGAATCCGTAATTACGCAACTCAATAAACGACTCGGCTCGTCCGTTAATCAGGAATCGTAGCCGCAGTTCATCCGGAGAAACTGGATTCGAACGAGGAAATCCCTGTATCGAGATACATACTACTGCGGTCGGCATATCGAAATCTCTCGAGCATGACTAACGGATCGTTGCTCGTCGCAGCGCAGATCTTCTTGCGGCGGATCGATCTTCGTGTACTTAACCGCGATCCCTTAGCACGAATTATGCAGATCTCTGGCTCGCAAATCATCGAACGAACGAGCTGCCGGGGAAAATTCCACGGCCACGAACGGGATCGTACACCAGTCGAGGTTGGGTCACGAGTTATCATTGATCATAGATCTACGACGGTGGATAGATGATACATGGCGTTATACGTAGAAAACACCCTGTATAGAAATCTGTCGGATCACGGGTGGTTACAGCGATCGTAGATAATAATCAACTGCATCCCGTGAGCAAATTGAGACAGAAATTTCTCCGAAGTGTCCCCTCTCGTATAATTTCCCGGGAGCTCGTTAAGTCGTTTCACCCACGACCACGAGTGACATCGTGAATCGTGAAGGGAGGGAGGGAACGAGACTCTCCGATTCGAGTCCGTGCACAGTCGAGAGAGCATTCTATCCGGGGGGATCATTAGTTTCGAGTCTCCGTCGGTGGTACCGGCTCGAATGGCGAATTTAAAAGAAATCCCCCGGACAAGCGGTTTCGTGTAACCGAGAGATCCACGGATGCTTCTCCCGGTGGACCTTCCTCGGTTTCTCCTTCGTCACCCCCGCTGGTCCCCCCTTCCTCTGGCTTGTCTGCCTCCTTCTCCGCCGACTGGTATCCTTGTCACGAAGCTCGCTGTTGCGGTAGATCGTGTCCTTGAGCGGTACATCTCCAGTTCTTCCTCGAGGTCCTTTTACCTTCCTCGTCCGTGTTCTTCTGCCGGTGCTCCTCCACGGTGTTGCTACTCGGCGGGTTGCTCCATCGGCCGGGTTCTTTCGCTTCGCAGCTCGCCTATTCCTGGCCACTCCATTTGCATCGGCCAACAAGAAGAGGCCAACAAAGAGGACAAGGAGGGGTTAGGGAGGAAGAGGGGGATGGAGAGGATGAGGAAGGATGCCGAGGAGGGGCCGAGATCCGCTTAGACGGGTTGAAAAATCGTGAAACACGAAAGCTGGGACCGCTCGTGCATCGCGAGGGAAGACGACAAAATGTCGCGGGGTACGGTTTTACATGGCCGTTGGCTACGTAATATCTCCTCGCCGGGTGCAACCGGCGACCGGATGCTGCGTCGCAAGGCTACGATCGTTTCGCGGTTAAACTCGTGTCTTGAATTTGCAACCGCCAGTTTCTCTTGCACGTTGCCAGGAATCTTGATAAGCCTGGACTTCACGGATGCCGGGTCGTTTGCTTTTTACGCGGGTCGTGCTTCGGGTTCTCTTATTTTGCCGGAGGTGTATCGTGGATCGCTGCGCAATAACCACGGAAACTTTGCGGATCGTTTCACTTGGCAAACTTTCTTCCAGCGGCTCCGATAAATTCTATACCGAGTCGAGACCGCGCAGCTGCGGCTGAACTGCAACTGCAACACCGACCACCCCCGTGTTTCGAATGCCGGGCCGCGATGTCCTCGGAACTTTTACCACGTGCAAACTCGCGTAGGTACCCGAGTCACGTTAGGTCGCCACTGTACCGCCGATCTAACGGGCCACCCGCAGTCATCTCGCGCCACGATTCTGCATATTATGCCCAGCAACCCTTCCCGGGAGTAACTCGATTGCGGTTTCTCGTCCGGCGACAACGCGCGTACCATTGTCTTCCGACGGGCTTCCGTGATTCTCTTGGATGCCACATAACGGACCCTCGTGTTCCCGGATCGTTACAAACTGAACAGTAATGTTAACAAACTGTAGGTACAGCAGGCGCTTGTACTGCCTTATTTCTTGCAAACGTAGCCTTCTTCGTGTTCTATTCAACGCGGGCTGGATCGTGGGATGAAAAAGATACCTTGACTTTTTGAACCGAGAAATTGTTTCTGTAATTCGAGTCTTCGCTAGAAATTCGATGGATCTCCAACTGCTCCCAGTGATCTGTTTGTCTTTGGTAAGTCATTAAGTACCTACCTTCCGTGAGACATCTACCTATTTCACGTTTCCTGGAGAATACTTTGTTTCGCGAACGCTCCCTCGAAGCATGTCGTTCCATCGGCCGACTAAACACAGTAATTCCCTGGGGAAAAAATCGCCAGAAGGTATCAAAGTAGGGGGTTGCAAACCGATGGCGTCGTCTGTTGCGAGTTTCTACGAAAGACGAGTCCTTCGGCCGGAGATAAATGCCCGTTCAACTGGCAATTTACCGCACTCTCCGAGGGACAATAATCGCGGAGATTCGTAGTTTCTGTGGATGGATTGCAAAAAGGGGAATGCTTCATTCAACTTTGAAGTGCGCGTGTACACTGTCGATGTGGAATTTATCGAAAGGGATTATCGGTTTACGGGGACAGGAACGCGTTCGTTTGCACCGATAAACCATTAATCCATTGACGCAATCCTATCGATACAAATGGCAGCTTGGTTTTCGCGGAACAGAAAAGACGAGAGGAACAAAGACGGTCACGGTCGATCGCTACGATTCTTGCGATCTGTCATTCCGACCGGCCAACGAAGCGTAACGATTCGCGAAGAATCGAAGAAAGACTTCAGGATCGTTGCTTTCCTGGGATCTCGATACTTCGCGATACCACAAGGAATTTTCACCGGAGTTATTTTTTGCAATTTTTTTTTTTTTGCTCGACATCGTCACGTACATCCGGCTGATTTTAGTTCACGGAGACGAGCTACGAATCAACGATCGCTCCGAATATGTACCAAGCGTGTCGTTGATTTCAGCCATTGCCCTCGATATTTGTTCGGAGGTTAATACTCTCAGGAGCAGCGTTCGCCGTGACGATTAAATTTGCATGGAAAACGAAGACGTCGTCACCACGCTGACACACGACAGCCGGACGTCTGGATGTTACGTCGCGTCGCGTCGACGACATGGCATCGCAGAGAGGAGCCGTCAGGCTGGAATAGAGTTCTTATTCCAGCTTTTAATGCCTCAACGACCGCCCCTTCGAAGACGATCCCCGTTTCTGTCGACTCGAGTAGCACGAACGCATTGCCGCTTCCAATTAAAGTATTTTACCATTAATGATCCCGCGGCATGGTTGACTGTATCTCGAAGGAACGATCGGATAAATCGATCGGACGTCGCGTCGTCTAAATAACATTATTCCCGACGTAAGAGGACAATCGATTAAGACCATAATTAATGGATTAAGTCGAGATAGTTAATCGGATCTATGTAGCTAAGTAAACCGCACACGTCGACCGGATAGAGCTTAATGGAACGAATAGACTTCCGGCTGAAACGGGTTGGTCGAAAGGACAGATGAGAGCAATCTATTTCGAGCGAATTTCGAGACAAGAATTTGACCTCCGAAATTATTATTCTCTTGGAAAAATAGATTCCGGACAAGGTCGTTGCACCATGCACCTTTTCTACGAGCAGAAAACCGTACAAATAATCATATTTCTTTCTTCGTCCCCATCGTCCTTCGATTTCTTCCTTTCCTTCTTTCTTCGTTCTCTGTTCGCCTCCCCAGCCCCGTTCGCCGCGACTTGAAACGACCACGAAGACGACGACAACAAAGTCGACAACCACGACGAAGCAGCCGCTAATTACTTGCAAGATTTATCGAGTTCGGTCCACGCTCACTGGATCGATCGTTATCACCGGAGGAGAGCTCTCCTGCCTAGACGAACCCTCGAGTTCGTTGGTTCGTCCGCGCGACGGGGATGAACATGTTCGTCGATGAAAGTATATGTATGTATCGCGCACAATAATTAGGGCTCGTTTACGTGGATAACTTCATCGGTCGTCCGAGTATATCCAAGCCTTGTAGGGAACGCTGCTCGTATATTCGCGTTAAATATGCAATCGAAGCGCTCCTCGTCCAATGGAGACTAGCCAATTCCGTCGATTCATTTATTGGTTGCTATTAAAAAGCCGGGGACACGTAAGGGAAATAAATTAAATTTCACCGTCCAGTAAGTTATTTAGTATTCAATAAATCATCTTTATTAACATTGATGATAAGGATAAAAGAGGATAGGTCCCCATTAGTGTACAAAGGTATCAATGCTGAAATAGTTACATAAAATGCACATATGTTTATAACAGACACGTCACAAAGTTATGATACTTTTTATAAGTTTCATTAAACTCTCGACATAATTCATTTATAAGAAGCACAGAACTCAACGACTTTTGAATAAATCTCTTATATCTATTTCGAGGGGATCCACTTGGCTCCTCCGCTGTTACTTCCACTGCCATCACCTTCTTCGTCTCATTATTTATGAATCTACTACCGTTCTACCGTTCGCCATCGCGAAGCTGCACTCGTAAATCAGATTCTCGGAGTTCACCGTTGCGAGGATCGTGGCGCGATAACCCAGCGAACACCAACCGTTGCTGCCATTGTCGTCGCCGCGGCGAGGATCGATCTAATGTCTTTGCTCGCCGCTGAAAAGCTGTCGAGGATCACGGTACTTATCTGTTTAAGGAAACGAACAGAAACATTGGAATAATAAGCGAGACTCCGCGAGGATCAGAGGTTAGAGATCCTTGCGCTTCGGGAAGACGGAGATCGGGAAATTTACAGGCGACAGACGGTTCGTTTTACCGTTCGATCCACACCCACGTGGCCTCTGGTTCCCCTCGGCTAACGATGGATTTATTTCTCGCGACCGGTTGCGTGGGACAAATCTTTACGCTCGTGCGAACGTTCTCCCCACCCTTTCCCCTAAAGGTGATCGATTCATCACGAACGCAGAGGCACTGTCGTGACGGGAAACGCTGCACCGATGCCACGAAATGGCCCCGAGCCAGCAAGGACGAGGATCCACGGTCCCCGTTTTGCAATCGCGAGATCAGCCGCGAGTAAAATATGCAAATAACAATCGTCCTGCCGGAAATAATAGGTGGGGCGAAATTAGCCGACAGATATCAATATTTTCAAACCGATCTGGCATCCTGCTGCGTTGCCAAATTTGTCGTTCAGAAAATTTTAATTATGTTACAACTTACCCCTTGTTACAACCTGCCCCGGTTTCCCCTACCTACATTTCGAGATTCGAATGTCAAACTAACCATAATTCGCATTATTTGTCGTCGTGTATTAATTGATTCGAGACGATCCGAACACGTTCATCGTAGTAACAAGATACAATCTAAGAATACCGATCGCGTACCGGAAGACTGAAATACGCGGTGGTCTCGAAGCAATCGTGAAAAGGTTCGATCGAACGGTTCGAAGACTCGTTAGCGAGGAGCACGTCGCGGAACCAAACGGACAAGCACTCGCGGCGCCGTTTTCGCGGTGAAGAAGACTACGTGCGAGGGGAGCCATTACTTAATCCAAGCAACGGTGACGTTACAAGCAGCATAAATCTGCATGCTCCGGTAGTGGTACGCTCGCGGGATCTTCCTGCCGCGGTCGTACCCTCGAAGTGTTTATCTAGCCCCGCTGGACTCGGATTTATTTTCCACTCGCTGTGACCCGACGGCTTGGGAGCCTGAATGTCACTCGAATTATGTAGATGGGAACACGATGGAAACGATTGTCCATACGGCGATTCGTCGCTTGAAAATTCTCGAAAGGAGGCTGACGGTCGTACAATTTCCTCGGACATCGTCCATGCACCGTTACCATCCGCGTAATTTGTCCGTAATCGTCATCACAAATAACCGTCGATCGACACACTTTTGAAACGCCCGATTTGATGGGACGGGGAACGGGAACGCTTAGGATCACTTCGAAGTCAAAGACCTCCGCGCGTACCTGTGTGTTCCTCTCGTAGGAGAACAAAGTTATTTCGTTCGGTAAGCGGTAGTTGTTACATTACTCGAATAACTATTCTCGAATGTGTTTTCTCCAGATGTCTTTCTCGGGTAGACGGTTAACACATTCGGGACGTGGCCTAAAGAAATGAATTGATCATTTTTTATGTTCTTAGTGTCAGTATGTCGTTGCAAGTATTCTAAAAGGCATTTAATGATAGAAAATGTTTTTTTTATCACATTATTTAATTGAAACTATAGTTTCCATCCGTACCGAATGCGTTGAATCGTGTTCGAGGAGAAGTTACGAAGACGATCGTCTCTTGTTTCGCGAGCCAGCGTAGGTACACGTATCCGGTGCACGACCGCGAACGATTTCGCAGGCGTTCATTTTCCAGAACACTGTGTAATTGATTCTTCACGGGCACGGAAGATGCCATCGCGTAATTGCGCGGACCGATCGCCGCGAGACCTCCGTGTAATCCGGACGAGATCGACTCGACTCAACCAGTCACTTTGTAATTACCCACCGACAAGAAATACCCGATTCTATCGTAATAAGTGCCGGTGATCCACGCTTATCTCGCGTAATGATTACCCATTTACCGGGATCGCTGGATTTAATTAAAACGATGTCGTGTCGGATGCTCCTAGTCCTCTGCGTCGCCGCAAGGGAGCGACACTTATCGCTTCCTGTTCTTTTACAATGCGCTTTTTAAAAGACTCCCGATTCAACGTTGCATCGATTGGGATTATTCCACTCGAGAATCTATTAACATTAAATCGAACGTATGATCCTGTTAACTGTCGACGTCGAGGTGGAAGTTTCAAAACTCTGCTCAGTAGGGGCAACAAGGCGATTACAATGCTCGTTAGCGTTGTTATTCCCATCGCAGCCTGAAAAATCGTCCACGGAAGAACGCGTCGCTCGCCGTGCGCCTCTTCTACATAGATATAATTAAACCGCCACACGGTTCGTTCGTTTAATGAACGCTAGATAGCATTTAATTGCCAGGCATCGCGTCGTCCGGGCGCGGGACACGGTTTTTCTTCGAAGGCATGAAAACCTTTGGTCGCTTGCTCGCCCGTACGCAATAAATCTTCTAAGGCGTACTGTTTAATATTGATGATTCAATCGGTTCCTGGCCGGGCCGACCGTCCGGCAATAAGGCCGGGGAATCTTTGAAAACCAGTTCGTTACCGGTGAACGAGTTAATAAGGAGGATAGATTCGCCCGTGGCGATCTCGACGGTCGACGAGTCCCAAGGATGCAGGGGAGCGGCTCTGCTAAACCGGAGCGCATTTGTTACGAGATCATTGTGCCTAGTCACGACTCTCCGGGAACGAAAACCAAGACAAATGGAAATCCGTTCGCCGGGGCCGGGTCCATGGCGGCGGTCGTGATTCACGAAGCGATTTCGAGCTCGGGGATAGCCCCGACGATACACAGTCGCCGAGAGCCAGGACCTTTCATAAGGAGGATAATTAAATGGCTGGAACTACGGCGAAGGGATGCTCGACGCAGGATAACAATTAGGGTGCTGGAAAGAATCCGAGGATCGCCAGGCGGGACGATTTTTATGGACCTGACTGCATCTAGCACGGTAATCGGCAACGTTGCGTCCCGTTGGCCCCGAGAGTTATTTTCATATTAATAATCGGAATACGAAATTATCGGATATGCTTAACGAGGAATACTTAACGAGGCCTACGAAATTACGAAAACAATGCCTCGATGGAAAAATGTTTGTACGATCTTGTTAAGATTCCTCTTATCGTGGAAACGTACCCACGGGAACGAACCGAGCTACGGAGATCGCTTTTATTAGAACCTTCGCCTCCTAATAAAAAGGAGACGGCAAACGGAGGGCTCCGGAAGCGGCGTAGTTCGCGGAACGAAATACCGGAAACGGCTATATCCCCCCACTGGTAGGGCCTTGAAAAGCCGTGGAACATCTCGCGAGAACTCGTCGGCCGGGTTGCTTGCTCGTATCGCGGAGGGACCGGTTGTGACGTAAAGGTCAGGGATCCGTGCGCGCGCGGAACGACTTTTCCTGCGGGCGTAACGACCGGGGACAATGAGCTGCAAGAAATTCGCACGTGTATACCCCGCGAAGTAATCGCGCGCACCTTGTTGGTCTTTCTGCTCTTACGAACAATCACGCCGTTTCTTTCGATCGCCCGAGGCGTTTTGCGATTGAAATGTCACCTCATCGATTTGTGATCGTAGAAATCGTCAACGAGCCGCCAGTCAAATTTCAGACGTAGTCGTTAAAACGTTCCGACCGTTCTGGAAGTATCTGCCGCCTGAAAGTTTTCCCGGGACCTGGAGGAAGTCGAGGTCAGAAATATCAGCGTTCCCATATGTTGTGGAAATCCCACGCGTTTGACGGGAACGTGTCACGTATGTAAGTAGAAACGTGCTCGACGTCGCATAGGTGGTGTCCTGTGACCGAAGGAAAGTTCGTCGCGTTACAGTTCGAAACTGTAACGTGACGATAACGCAGCGAGTTCCTTCGACAGCGAACGTTCCTGGAAACATTGATTCTCTCGGGTAACACTCCTGACGTAACCGCCGGAAGAAATCCGCGGTTCTTCTCCCGGTTTCTTTCCCAGCCGACCGCGGCGAGAGCATTAATCTTCGTAACAGTGCATCAACCCATCCGCCAAGTGAACCAAAGCGCATTCCTTATTGTTAGCGGGTGCACACGCGTGACCGCGACCGCGACTTCGCCACGGTGCTCGTGACTGGGTGACTCGTGAGGGCAACGCCGCGGCAGCAACTTCGTAACCTTGAACGTGGCCGAAGCTCGTGAAAGACCAGTTGGAGCACACGTTTGTTCTCGTGTAATTTGCTCATCTTTCGCGACGGTTCGAAGATGTTTTCATGCGACACGAAGCTCGTCGACGGCAGAGACGAGATATAAAAATAGCATGCAATGCAATTTTCTGTCCCATTCTTCGTGGGCGTCGGAAGACCCTGCACCATTTCAGTATTCCATTCCTTGGTAGCGAAATCACAGGTGTGCGTGTGACTGCGGATTTTTCATGCAAAATCAAAGTTTTTCCCTCTTAAGTATCTTATTGGATTCAGAGTAAAATAGAAAATTCGTTGGATCTGATGAAATTTTTGTTTTTTATTGTGTTTCACAGAACCCTATAGGCTACAAATGCATAAAATCCGCAGTTTAGTCATTACGGTGTCGAACGTAATTCCTAAAGTTGGAAACTTTTATGTGGAGTGGACACCAAGTCCCATAAGATGTTAGGTCTATTAGATCTCTTCTATATTCTTATATCTCGTCTGTGCCGACGGCAATGGGAAGGAGGAGGTATATGTAGGTCGAACAGCTGACCTCGCTACGACCCGAGACAAAGTTCTCCTCTTCTGTTACACGGTCCTCGGTTATCCCAGGCTCGATGACCTCAAACCGAGGCTACGAAATGCCATCCTCCGGAGGCCTAACGGCGCAGTTTATTGCATTACGTTCATTTCACCCGAGCAATCTCGCGTCATTTACGTGCTGCCGCAATTACCAGAGGGTAGGCCGTACGACCCGGAACGTGTATCAAGGTTTTTACCGGTCGCGCCGCTTGGGACGGAATGTCTTCCAGCAACGCCTGACTCCGGCGAAACGTGACAATGGAAAAAAACGATGGAGTCAGAAATTGTTCCACGCATGGAAAACTAAAATCGGGAGGGGCAATTGTAACGAGCCGGAGGTACGCGCGTACAAACAGGATTCCGATAACGGGGCGAAAGAAAGGGACGCGCGTAAAGCTGCAAAATACCGATCCTTACACGGCTGCTCGGTCCGAGGGACGCGACCGTGAATCGCTCAATCGACCGCGGAGAAAAACGTGGACGGGGTAGATAGAGGAAGTTATCGATCGTAAATACGTTTTCTTCGGCTCGCAATCGGAATCGAAGGAGATGGCCAGGCACGAAGGAGGAACAGCAGATAGAAAAGCGAGAGGGAAGCTCGGTGTAAGAGCGGAGAGAAGAAATCGGTAGGTGGTAGCAGCGAAAAGGGTGCGAAAAACAAGAAAACGAAGAAATCATGGAAACAAGTCGCTTGGTAAAACACAATCTGTCTACACACACACACACAATCTCGAGCGACTTGCTCGAATCAGGATCGTCTTTTAGTACTTTTATGAAACGGACTCGCTTGATCGGCTGTAAACGTTTTATTCTTCGGGGGATTGATTTACGTGGACTTTATACCGCATACTAAAGGGTGTCTCGGCAAGAACTTGAATTTTAAATAAATTAAAAAACACATTAATTTAATTGTTTTTTTACATTTTATTATCGATGTCTTCAGAGTTATGAATGACAATAAACACGAAATAAAATGTCGGTTAATTGACCACCGTTGGTCTGGTGGCAAGGTATGTATTCTTTTGACGAAATTTCGCAGTACGTTTTGGAGTAAGGGCCGGTGGATTTCACGAATTTGACGTTCAATTTCTTCTTTGACGAAACAGACGAAAATTGAATATCGTGAATTCGGTGCAATGTAGAATTCTTTTCGTTACTTTATAAGTATCTATATTAAGTTCGAGGCTAAGCGCGTTCGCTACGCGCACGGAACTCCGGTTGAAAAACCGTTTCAGATGCGCGAACGTATTTCATTACTCGTGCCGGTTACGCGCGTCGTCAGGCGTGCGTGCGCGTGAAATTCATTAAGCCGGCTCGCATAAGAATCAAGTCCGCGCGAGAACCGAGGACAACAGGGGGGATCATCGGGCGGAATCTAATTAAGTTTGTAACCGAGATCCGTCGGTTCTGTTACAGATGGGTTCGTCTGCGATCGGCACGATGGCGACTCTAGCCGCGAGCGTGATGCTTCTGACCTTGGTCACCGTCTCTCGAGCTGCTCTGGGTGAGTGTACAACGATGTATACGTATTAACCTACACCGTTTCGTTTAGAGCACGGACGAATAGAAACCGTGGCGCGCAGTGGTACAGAACGCCGATTTAGGAGTTCAGAAGCTTACTTTCGGTATGAAAATTAGTTTTGAAATTTTTTACACCCAAATTACATAAGCTTCCGAACTCCTAAATAGGCGTCCTGTACCGCTGTACGTCGTGGCGACGAGACGCAACAACGTTCGATTATTTCGATGTTGTTTTTTCATTGTTTTCAAACTGAAAAATTTGTTCGCGTTTCAGCCAGGACAGCGTTCGAGAAGCTGACCGACTATGATTACCGCGGGAACACGTATTACAGCGTACGAAATCTATCGTTGTACGAGTGTCAAGGATGGTGCAGAGAAGAGGCCGAGTGTCAAGCGGCGGCGTTCTCGTTCGTGGTGAATCCTTTGGCGCCTATGCAAGACACTCTCTGCCAGCTGCAGAACGAGACATCGGCTACGAATCCCGCGGCGCAGCCGCAGAGAGCCGTGAACATGTACTACATGACGAAGCTTCAGATCAGATCAGGTGAGAGCAAACTGCAAAGTACAGAGCTGTTTTCATTAACATAACCCGTGGCGACGATAGGGCATCGAAGCGGGGGAACGTTGTTCGATGGTGGTTTTTTAAAGAATACGTAATCCCCGCACACCTGTTTCCAATGGTCGGTCCTTCGAGGGCCTGAACGGTCCGGTATAATCGAGCCACCAGCAGCACGACTTCGTTAATGAACTTTAATACCCTCGCACCTCCCGCGGTCCCTTGTGCCGGCGACCAAAACCCTTTGGAGGTCGATGGGAACAAAGGCGGCCAACGGGACGCAGGACAGGTCAAAGAAAAATCCCGCAATAGGCGAAGGGGCTGAGGGAAACGAGCCAGAGGACCGGAAAGGTGCGATAATCCAGGTTTCGATGCTAGTGGCGAAGTCGCTTGGGAGCAGGTAGATGTGCAAATAAACGGGACAAGCCGATAGCTAATAGCTACTGGTGGGAAAGAGGATTGTTTGGCTGGGTCGCCTCGCTTTGCCTCCGAGCCCCACGACAATGCGTAGACAATATTCTTCGAATTTTCCGTTTTGCGTGGATGGAATCTCTGCTTATGGCTACTGGTATCTATAATACTTTGCATTATCAAAATGGCACTGGCATCGTTGAAATGAAATAAAGATTAAAGTTCGCGACCTAAACGAATCGAAACGTTCGGAACGCGTTCTTTTTAAATTTCATCCCTCGAGTTTTGAAATTTATAGAACGCGTTTTTGTCTCGAGTAACTTTCATGAGATGGCATCGGGTCTGCGATCTCTGGACACACTTGAAAGAAGAGCCTTCGTTCCGAAGACAGACGGTCAGATTTTCACCCAGACAAGAAAGTCTACAAATTTGCCAAAGAGGGGGCCTGGTGGTGGCGGCAAACAATGAAGGATCTGCTGGTACCTTTCGGATGGTGTGAAGGATGCTTTAAGCACGGTCGCCGCTGTAAACAGGTACCTGCAGACACCCCGGAGGTGTCGAAAAGATCCCGAGGGGGTCTAAGAAACCCCTAATATTGGTTTAACGAGCCTGCTGGTATATATACCTATATACGGTCCTTCAACTTTCCTCACCGGGGTTGGTCGTAAAACCCCACTTGGGGCTCGGGTCATGCTTGAAAGAACCACGAGGAATTTCGAGGAAGGTTTCCGTTTCGCTTCCAAACGCACGATTGCCCCCTATACAGGCGCCTGGTCAAGCTTCAAATGAACCTGCACCCTTGACGGGCAGACCGGATATAACACAGGATAAATCGACGGTCTCGTTCCTTTCGTTCGGTTCATCCTGGTCCCCTAAAATTTCTCCGTGTCCCCGCCTAAAGGAATTGTCATGGAATCTACGAAACATAATTTGCTAATCCGCTACTCGTTGTTATTAAACCCCCACGGTGCTTATCCGCTCGTTCTTCTGCTGCCAATTTCCATTCGAAGTTGGTCTTCCCTTAAAATAACTTTCAGAACGAACGAAACGAGACTCCGTCATCGAGGTCTCGACACGTTGAGAATTCGCACGGCCGCCGTCGATCAGCTACCAGCCAGTCTATACCGTGAAACGTTGGCTAGCGCGAAATTTACGTAACGCCCGCGCCCTGTATCCACGTCGTTTAATTCGAGAAACGAGACGGCTCGCGGCGACAATCAATTCTGGCGGTTTCGTGAGTCACAAACGACAGGGTTCAACGTCGCGTCTGTTCACTGCCAGCTAAAATCACTATTGTATTTACAGCTAGCGGAGATCACGAATCGCGTACACTCGTCGTTTTCAGGATCGTCTTCAGGACGTCCGAAAATATGCCCTCTCGCAGAAACAACTTCGCAGTTTATTTTTACAAACTGCCGCCGCGATGTTCAAGGAACGTGTCGGAATCCAGCTAAAACAGAGTTTTTATCAAATTTTTTTTCGCAGGCGTGCACGGCGTATAGCTGACGGGAATCGGGAAAATATCGAAGAGGATGCCAACGAATGGGAACAAGTGGGAACGTATGGGAATGCCAAGTTACGCGTTCCCTTTGGCAAGCATCAAGCATCGTGAAAAAGACCGCTTGTATATACGCGCATCACAGTAAAAGACGATGCCTGAGTACCGAAGGAACAGCCGGTGCCATTGTATCGGCGAGTATTTCGGTGGTCGTCAATCTGTCGGGCGCGATCAGGAATTCGCACGGTCGCGGTGAATCATTCCGTGTCGGAGTCACGCGTCCGTTCATTGGCACCATCTCGTCGTCGTCCTCGTAAATACTCGTCCTCGTCGTCGTCGGCGACATTAGCTCGAAATATATTCCCAGTTCCCTGCCAAAAACCGTGCGTGCTCGTGCGTCAGAGACCGGATCGGACGAGAACGCTCGACTGAGGGGGCATGCCAAGTCACATGTTGCTCGTGATTTTGGCATTCGCTCGTATTCCCGTGCTCTCCTCGCGCCGTCGCGTCGTTGCGTTCCCGTGATCGACCAACCGCGAAATTCGCCACACTTCCTCGGATCTGCCGGATGCATAACTGTTTCCCGATCGCCGGTATCCTTGCCTCGGTTTTATCGCGAATGCCGACCTTCTATTTTTCTCTTTCACGCAGCCGTGGTTACCCTCCTCTTCCCAGTCTTCCAGTTATATTCGGAGAGCTAACGAATGCATATGGTAAATAGCTCCTGCGAGCGTTAATTCAGCGGTTCTCAGCCGGACTGCGATCTAAACCATGCGGTACACCCGCGACCAAACTCGGTTGCCAACGCGATGCCAAACTTCGTACCGATGACTCCTACTTTGTATCGACTGTCATATGTAGGAGAGCAGGTGGTGTCTGAAAATCATATTACATAAACAAGCATTATGCAAGCGCGTCGAATTCCCTGCAACTCGTGTACGGTTTGTCAGGTGTGCAAGCGTGTCGCGTCTGCGGTCAGGCGTATCCACGTGTCCTGCCAATCTGTAAACAAAAATGTTTCGCGCGTCATTCAACTATAAACAGCTTGTGGATGGTCGGTGAAATTGTTCGCGTCGATTCAAGGGAATATTCGAATCTCACGATGAACATTTATGATCCTTTCAGAGAACGTATGCCTGCGACCATGGTCCTTCGAACGTGTGCCGAACAAAATGATTCGCGGTCTGGATAACGCACTGATTTATACATCGACGAAGGAGGCTTGTCTCGCGGCTTGTCTGAACGAGCATCGTTTCACTTGCCGTTCCGTCGAATACAATTACGTTACGCTCCAGTGTCACCTGAGCGACTCCGATCGAAGAACAACCGGTCAGTACGTGCAATTCGTGGACGCCCAGGGAGTCGATTACTTTGAGAATCTTTGCCTAAAAGGTATGGGGTCACACTATATATGCACTGTGAAACATTATAATCTATATTTATAGATATTATTATAATGTATATCTATACACACATATTTGTGTAATACATAGGTACCGAGATTGTAGGTTACCGTTGCGTTGATGATTTTCAGGAAAAGAGGCTTGCAAATCTCAAAGGATCTTCCAGATGCCCAGAATCGGCGTGGCCGACGATAAGGTCGCGCAGTATGCTGGCTTGCACTATTACACGGACAAAGAGCTCCAAGTTCAGAGCGAATCCGCGTGCAGATTGGCCTGCGAGATCGAAAACGAGTTCCTTTGCAGATCTTTCCTCTATCGCGGCGCCCCTCAGGGATCGGCTTACAATTGCCAGCTGTTCCATTTGGATCACTGGACTCTTCCCGATGGTCCCTCGGCGTACCTCAATGCGGAAAGACCACTGATCGATAACGGAGAGAGGGTCGGGACATATTTCGAGAACTACTGCGAAAGTAAGATTGTTGTAAATCCTGATCAGCTTCTCGCATACGTTTTCGACGTTCGTCATGTTCTCACCGAATCCTTCCAGAGGGTGCAGGACCTGCCGCGGATCCGCTTCCAGTTGTCTTCGAAACCACGGAAGATCCTACGATAAACAACCTCACGAGGAACGACATAAATTGCGACAAAACTGGTACCTGCTACGACGGTACGTAATTCTGTCGAGCGAACATCGTCTTCCGTGCACGATGTAAGTGTAAAGTGTACGCAATGTACAATACATCTAACCGAGAACCATCGTTGCAGTGTCGGTGGACTGCAAGGATACGCGGATCGCCGTTCAGGTTCGCACCAACAAACCCTTCAACGGTCGTATTTACGCCCTCGGTCGATCGGAGACATGCAACATCGACGTTCTGAACAGCGATCTTTTCAGGCTCGATCTAACAATGAGCGGCCAGGATTGTAACACTCAGAGCGTGGTAAGTGAACATACGTAGATCACGGCACAGCACCTTAATCGCTTGAAATCCACCACGTCCATACGCACGAATCCTTAGATTCTCTTCAAACTCTTTGTTTACCATGGCAGCGTGACGGTTTTCAGACTGGCATCTACTCGAACACCGTCGTCCTTCAACATCATTCCGTGGTGATGACCAAGGCCGATAAGATTTACAAGGTGAAGTGCACCTACGATATGTCCTCCAAAAACATCACCTTCGGAATGATGCCTATCAGGGACCCGGAAATGATCAGTATCACCAGCGCGCCGGAAGCCCCTCCTCCGAGGATTCGCATCCTCGACAGCAGGTCCAGAGAAGTCGAGACTGTCCGCATAGGGGACAAACTGACCTTCAGAATCGAAATCCCGGAAGACAGTGAGTTTCCGTGTTCGGTGCTCGTCAAACTTGATCGGCCGTCATCCGATCCGACGGGTTAATTAACGTTTCTCCCTCTGTACAGCTCCCTATGGTATCTTTGCTCGCAGCTGCGTCGCCATGGCGAAAGACTCGAAGAGCACGTTCCAGATCATCGACGACGAAGGGTCAGTGATATCTGTACTTTGAATATCCTGTATCCGTTACGACGAGCTTCGCGTTAGATGTTACGATAACCACGATTTTTTAAACAGATGCCCGGTCGATCCATCGATTTTCCCCAGCTTTACCCCAGACGGAAACGCTCTTCAGTCCATCTACGAGGCGTTCAGATTCACTGAATCCTACGGCGTGATCTTCCAATGCAACGTCAAATACTGTTTGGGACCCTGCGAGCCGGTAATCGAAGACACTTGAAAACTATTCGTAAGTCTGTGTCGAGCGCGAAACGACGATACGAAATCCGTTGATTGCAGGCTGTCTGCGAATGGGGACGCGAGTCGGTGGAATCGTGGGGCAAGAGGCGTCGGAGGAGCATCGCGAACGCGACGGAGGAGAAGGCGGAGGATATGACGCTGTCTCAGGAAATCCTGGTTCTCGACTTTGGCGACGAGAAGCAGTCGGACTTCTTGAAGAGCGACGCTAGCATAGACTTCAACGAAGCTGGTAATTATGCGAACGACACCTACGGTTTTTAGTTACCCTGTTGGACAAGCAAGAGAAACAAGGGAAATCTGTTACAGACAAAACGGTGACTATCGTGGAGCCATGCCCGACCAAGACATCCGTGTTGGTTCTGGGAGTGACGTGCGCTCTCCTCGTTCTAATCTACATCTCCACGATCTTCTGTTACTACATGAAGAAATGGCTTTCGCCTCGTAAAATGATGCCCTGAACACCCACTCGTCTCAAGTTCGAATCCGTGAGGAGGAGTTGCGGCGACCGGAGAGAAGAAGCGTTATTAGAGAACCCTTCGAATAAACGAGTCGAGATCGATCGCGCGCGATCAACACGAGAAGTTACTTGTTCGCGTGAAAAAATCTCAACGTCCGCGCGCACCGTTCGCGGCGTTCCTCGCGCTTCGTCGGAAATTCTTTTTCGATGAACAACAGAGTCGATTTTTTCACGCGAATTACTAGGTGAAATTTTTTCAGGTTTATCGTGGCGCGTAATTAGCATTCATCATTCACAATTAGGCGGGATCATCGTATTCGGACGTCGCGTTGAATGCACACAGATTAATTAACCGATGCATTCGTCAATGTCCACAAGGTCGGAGTTTGAGAGCGCATTTTTGAAAATAGGATACGCGAGGTACCGGGAAACAAGACAACGAGACAAATTCGAATGCCAGCGGAAAAGAAAACCTAGGCATCTCTAAAAACAGAAGCATCGTTCATTGGAAAGAGGTGTATCGTTGATAGAATAGATCAAAGGATATCAAACACACATAGCGACTGTCACAAGTCGCTTGTGCAACGCTGTTATAGAGACCTTTTTGTCGATGATATTAAGACCGCACTCATTATAGAACACTTTTAAATATAATTTCACGCGGACATGCGACATTATTGGTCGCGGGTGACGAGGATCACGAGGCTTGCCGCTTTGCGCAACGCCTCGCGAGGGGGGAAATACATAGTTTTACACATACAGCTGAGCATCGGTTTCGTAGACGGTGATAGAGGTAACACACATCGGTTACAGAATATCTTTACAGGACAGAGCTCTACACTTTATGCATTTTACGTCTGATTCATTTCACTCCTTTATACATAATATTTATCGCGCGTATCCGATCTTATATGTAGATCGCATAATGGGACGAAGATCGGAAGGATCTTGCGTGCAATATTTCGTGGCGAGTCGCGGAACAGATCGGTTTCCTCGGGGACGATGAAACTGTTGAAAGAATAGGAATCAACGCGCGTCGATGTAATTACATGCACAATGTATTACACGCCTGACGTGTCATCTCCGTCTTTCATCGAACAACACAGAACATATGTCCATACTTGATTCGACGAGAGCCTTTCGAATCGAGCATCGTCCGCCGAACAAAAATTGTTCCTCGATCCGCGGATGATTAAGTTCTTTTTTTTTTCTAGAAAACTATCAGAAATGGTCCCTGGACGACAAACGTTGTAATAAGTACACTCTATTTAAGGTCATCCTAGACACAGCTAACGGTCTTATCCCATAAGGGCTACTTCTGATCGAGTTGCAACGAGTACAAAGTGGAGCCAGCAACAGTTTCTTTTTCCGCAGACTTTCCACTCTGTTGTTGCTGGCTGAAATATAAGGTGGCCCCTCGATCGCCGATCGCTCGGCACGGCTATGGCCACCTTTTTATTCCACGGAAATCGACTTGTAACCCGTATCAAGACTAGCGATATTTAAAGGTTCACGCTTCACTAACGTCTCTAACGATACAACGTTTAAGGTAGGAAATAAGCGGAGCATGGAAGCACAGATAAAAGAGAGCAAGAGAACGAGCGAAAGGGGAAAAGTGCGTTTCTGGTTGCCGGTGCTTTTAGCCATGATTTAAAAAGTTTTATTTCATTCACAAGAAACTATTCAATCTTTTCAACGATACAATCGCCTCTAAAACAAAATCAGTCTCCATTCGAAATAGCTAGAAGTTTAACGTACGAAGTCCACCGTAAATTGATCGTAAAATTAGTGAAAGTGCCAGCTGCCGGAAACAAGCTACCGCAAAATCACCCTTTCGATGTATGTATGTACTTCGATTTCTCGCGTTGAGACATGAATTTTTAAAGTGCAAATTCAATTCTGAAATGATCGAAACGCGACAATTATACGTGCAACTTCCATTCGAGGTGTATCTGTGATCGAAGTACAAGAAAAGAATAGCAGTGAGGAACACAATCATAAACTACATGAAACGGTGGACGCATGTTTTCTTCCATGATTAATTTCATGTACTTGCTTTAAAAAAAGAAAACATCGTTTGAAATGGGCAGTTGCGCCGTTACAATTAAGCTTGGCTTCTTTATCAACTGTTCCTTGCTGCTTTTATTGATACGACAATTGAATTTTCCAAGAAGGCACAGCCTGCTGGGGTGAAAACAAAAACGTACGAAAGAAATGTATATATTATTGGACCGTAATAGGTATTGAAATGGAGACACGCATACAAGCATCAATATCACATGTATTCGTACTCTATTTATGTAAGCGAAAGTTTAATAATTAAACGAAGAACAATTTTGAAAATTCTGCCACACCCCTTCCCCCTGTACTCTTCAAGATCATCGATCAATCTGTCTTGGATTTCTTGAGCAATGAGCGGGATCTAAAAAACGAGATACGATTGGTCGACGGCCAGGGATCGTCTAAAACTTGTGATTGATTGATCCACGCGTGCTCACGTTGCACGTGTGTACATCTGTTATTGCGGCAAGTATTAATATGAATCACTTGATACAATTGCAACTTAGAGGATAGTCAGTTGACTCTAGATCAAAATAATTGCAGCATCTTCGTTTTAAAAATAGTCGGCTGTTGCATCCGACGTTCGAAGATATACTCTTTAAGTTGGTGGTAAAATTTACTCGGATCGTTGATCGACTTCTCACTACGAGCAAATCAAACCAAGAAGGAAATGTACATATGTATATGTATGTGTAATATTTGCGCAAGATACGAGAACGATAAAATTTAAAAGGAAATTGCAATTGGTACCTACGCCACGGTTTCGACGGTACATTCTAGACGTCGCATCAGCGAAACCGCGTGTATCGATGAATCGTCATCGTGCTTCAACGAGGTTTCAAAGGCTAGCCTTAATCGATAAGAAATGTAACGAGCTTAACTCCTCTCGACCCTCGAAGGCAGCGGTTATCTAGACGATAAATACTTTCAACTGCTCATCAAAAGACGTTTTGCAACCATAACGAAACGACTGAGTCATTTTCAGCTGTAACAAACATTTTCAGTGACCGCGTTTCATTCAAATTCGCAAATCCTCGGTAACTTGTCTTTTTTATAATTGTTGCTTATGCTAATTAGAATGATGCTTTAATTAAAATATGTAACTGCGGATAAATAATATTCAATATGAATCCAAATGATCTAAACGCGAATAATGTCTGCGTATCGATAAGAGAAAAAAAATATTATTAGTAATCGCAGTCTATGTACATGTGTATGTATGTAATTACATTATACCGTCGATAAAGCGAGTCGCGGATAATGTACTTATGTAGCGCTTTTTCGCGACCATTCATTTTTTGCCACTCGGTCGATAAAGAGAATCACGACTGGCGGTGCGCGTGTCGAGGTCAGAAACTAGGCCTGTAACGATTTCGTACATACTCGAATTCAAGGTTTTCACGTAAACGAACCACGGAAGATGCTAGCAGTCATTCCGAGACGTCGTCATCCAAGTCGTCGTTGTGCCAAAGGCAAACGTATGGCAACCTCGTCAACCTCGATACGCCTTCGCCAATGATAAGATAAAAAGGTTAGCATGTGTGTATATGTATACGTTTCTAGGTAGAGTGCAGCCACGCAAACGTGGGCGTTGTATTGCATTTCGCCGTGGTCATGTGCACGCTACGTTCTTCACATTTATTCACGATAACGTTTCTTACTACCTTCTATACACATTCTACACACCTTCGTAGCTGTCTTCGCATTTCCACCGTTCTAGGTGCCGCGAAATAAAGCGTGAAGGGTCGAGGGCATATGTACATTTCGGTAAATCGGGAGATCCGTGCTGTGAGGTTAACCACGATCTCAAAGGTATGCGCAGGTATGCACGAGTAGGCGCCATCGTGCGACCGCCCACGGAGAAGGTATATTTCTGTACATATTCGTACGTGGGCAAACGAGCGATGCGACCAACTGTGACGCTTAACCTACGTACATATACATATACATATACATACATAGGATACATATTGCACGCGACCAGGGCCGACGAATCCTACGTGGGCAAACGAGCGATGCGACCAACTGTGACGCTTAACCTACGTACATATACATATACATACATAGGATACATATTGCACGCGACCAGGGCCGACGAATCCTGGTGAGTCGTGGGGAACACCTTTCGCCTCTTAAAATTTTCTACTGAAACCCACTCACGGTTTCCGTGCCCGTGGTCGGAACTCTTTGTAACGTTGTAAGATGTATGGACATATACAATTGGAAATTCATCTATATCTCTGCATCTTCCGGTGGATTTTGGAAGCCTATCCTCGTGAGTTAATAATCAAGAGTCAGTATAATTCCGTGATACAATATCCATAGAATTTGGTGTATTAGCCAGCCGCTAGCGTATATACATGCGACTAAATAGATTCAAGACTATACACGCACATATACACATGAGACGCGTACATCCGAACACATCGATAGAGATGCGTGCGCTGGTGCACGTGTGGCGCTCTCCCAGTTAGCATGTACCTAAATAAACTTAGGTTATAAACTTGAGACTGCTATTTCAACGAGTGCAGCTGTTTAATACGAAGACAAGAGTAACCATGTATGTATTATCATCATGTCGTGGAAAACATATCTATAGCTTTTGATCACGTTTCTTTTCAAGGATAAAATACGTAAAAATACCCTATGGAAGAATTTTGGTTTAAATGCTGAAATGTAGCATTACCGCTGGCGACCACGAGTATCGATAATATAAAATCAGCGATGAATATGTGAAAAATGAATAAATATGTGTGAACAAAGTGAAATTTATTGAGAAATTTTAACGAAAGAAATATTGACACAAATTTACCCCGGTGGGACACATAGGGAAAACCTAGAGTATTTATTGAACGGAAGCAAAGTACGTACGTACAAGGAAAGTTGAACAATTTCAGCCTCAAGTAATATATAATCAATCGTCCTCTCAGGCGACGGCGTGTCTGGTCTTGGCCAAGAGTCTGAAATCATGCATCTACACCAGGGAGAACTTCCATACACGAAGCAAACAAGGACGACTAGAAGAAAGATCGTCTAATGCATTTCTTTTGCCACGAATCAGGACCGCTAACGCCCCTTTCTTTCATACGCGCGCATTCTCACGTGGCTTTCACGCACAAGTAAGGTAGGTAAGGGCCAACAAGTAGTATGCGACACGACTCAAAGGTGAGGTGTCGCAAGTCGAGGCATTGGTAAATAGGAGTACCGTGTCTCGCTTGCTCTCCTGAACACTATCTCTCTGCTTTACATGGCATACCCACACATAAGTACGTGAAAAGAGAGCAAGGAAAGCGAAGGCTACGAACCCGAAACGACTGAACATGAAGGAGAAAGAGAGAAGGAGAATGGTCGGCGTACATCATTTGGGCGCCGAGAAGTCTGGCGCGACCAGGCCAAGCCAGGCCAGGCCAGGCCAGAGGCGCGTCTCTGGTTACGCGACCATTTGGGGCGCCAAGCATGGAACGCTGAGAAGTGGAGAGGAGCAAAGAGAAGTACAGATAGAAGGGAATAACCATAGGAGGGCAAAGTGAGAGAAAGAGAGAAAAAGAGGCCCCGTGAGGGGCCAGCAGAGACGGTAGGTAGGCGTCCGGGCATCGTTGAGCGCGAACCGGGGAATCGCGTAGGGAGGTGTGGTGGAAGGAAAGGAGAAAGAGACGGGGGGGAGGGGAAATCAACGAAGGGGCCCCTACAGGCTACATTCCAGCGGGACGCGAGTTTTCAAACATGGCTACCCGCGTGAATGTAGGTCCACGACCGATCCTATGACACGCACACCACAATCAACCTCACGCGTACAAGATCTTTCTTCCTCTTTTCTCTTTTTTTCGTTTCTCGGTTCTCTCGGTTCTACTTTTATAATCTGCTCGAACGATTCCCTCCCATAGCGTGCTCTTTCCCCCTAATGTCTACTCCGTCACACGCATACACAGAGGAGACACAGCAGCGCAACAGCACACCAACCCACAGAATCCCCTTGCCCCTTTACACCATTGGGTTCTTTGCCTCCTCTCCCCCCGCGGCAACCCGGACGGCCTGGCCGACCGAGCTGGCGACACCCTGTCTGGCAAGACCGGCCGGCGGACAAAGGAGGGGGAGCCTGGTCGCTGTGTTGCCACGTCCTCGGACTTCGGGCTGCACCTACCTTCGGCCCCAAGGACAAATCCGATGAACGTGCCAGCCGTCGTGGCGTACTTACTTAGGCGACTGCCGGTCTGCTACCGCCGCGGCGGTTTCCACACATTATGCCTCATACCGATATTATTCTCGATCACTCCTGCTGCTCTTGCATCCTTACTGAAGCCAGATGATCGTGAAATTAGACTACTTTAATTGGACATTAAGTATGAGGTGATGCAGTTAAAAGGAAAGCTGATTCTTCCGACACACATACATACATACATAGATACAAAATGCCTAAGCGATGAATCGCGACTATAGAACTATGCGAAGGTCAAATCGTGCTGAGAGGCAGGTACCTCTGGTCGCAATATTGCTGGTCTTCGGATATAGTTAGAAGGGGCTTGGAGTCAACGTAATCGGTGGTGCGAGAATAGCCAGTAAGATTCCTAGAAATGCAGCAGAATGCTCCTTCGAGGAACAGCAGAAGGATCAGTCGAACCTTCTCGTTTCAACTGGTGGCGCGAATTTGTGGAAATTTACGAGGTCTCGCTCGTAAGCTATCTCTCTCGCTCTTGTTCATCAAACTATGTACACACATACATATACTAACGCACAGTTTGCGTCATTGTTCGCAGATCTCTCGGTGTGTGTGTGTGTGTGTCCATGTACACATACATACATTACGGCCTACGTGCGCCTGAACGATATGGCAACCGCGCGAAAAGCTAAACATATTAACTGTCGGCTCACGCCACAAAAACAACATGATCTCATTCCACGACGTATATGCAAGAAACTCGCGATTCGCATACACGCCAGGAAACTTCATCCACTGATAACTCAGTGGGGGAATGGAAGTGCGAGAAGCGAAAATAAGGAGCGTACAGAAAGTAAAGAATAATTGACCAGCAATGACTTGTAACGGTAAGACAGGAGAATGCTGGTAATAACCAGTAAGAACAATACAGATCGTATTACCCCACCGGCTTATAATGGGGACGACTTCAACCCTAACGAGACTACCATTACCAGTAAGCCGCCGCAGCTACGACCGTTTTTCCTGGAAGGTAAAATCCCCTTGCCTCCCTGGCCTTTCCCCTTATTCGAGTGCCAATAAAACCTCTTAGACGACTGTCGTCGGTGTTGGCGTTCGTTACGAGAAGCTTTCAAGAATCGTATACCGTATGCGTGGCCTGACGTAGGTCTTCAACGATTTAACCTAGATAACGCGCCTAATCTCGGCGAACGGGAAAACATCGTAACCCGAGCAACCGTGTACCAATCTTACGATACTCTTGTGATCGTAATTGGCGAATCGATCGGGTTATAATAAAATTCTGCGATTATCGATACGCGGGTTGGGAATATTGAGAAGTCGAGAAAAGGCACGGCTAAGGCGAGGAGAAAGGCGAGCAGAAATCTAGGCTCCATGCTGGCTGCCACGGCTCAGCGCGGTAAGCAGCAAGCAGAGAACGGGCAGCCAGGCACTCAGACGAGTACGGCAGACAACATGG
>NW_015373960.1:455735-456162 GCF_001272555.1 Dufourea novaeangliae | reverse complement strand
GATCAGAGAGGGGGGAGAAGGAGAGAGAGACAGTCGAGCATGCTGCGAAGGATGAAGGGGAGAGCGGGTGGGCGCCTACGGGTGCGGGTAGTCGAGCAGGATGACGAGAACCTAGAAAGACAGAGAGAGGGAGAGAGAGAGAGAGAGAGAGGAGCCTAGTAGTTGGTGGAGGTTAGGTCGGTTAGGCGTAAAGAAAGAAGAATGACTGGTGGCCGGCGGCGGTGGACTCTAGCGCCTATGCTGGTCCGACGAGTGGGATGTTGGGTATGTGTGCGAGGGGCGCTTGCTGGATAGAGAGAAAAGGAGAGAAGAAAGAGAAAGGTAGAAAGAGGGAGTGAGTAAAGGAAGGGGAAGTCGGCAAGGGACCGAGAGCGAGGGAACGTGGCGCGGCGCGTGAGGCGTCGAGGGGCTTCTAGAGTACACGGGA
>NW_015373960.1:442204-455702 GCF_001272555.1 Dufourea novaeangliae | reverse complement strand
GGGAAAGAGACCGCTCAGTGGGAAGCAGCCGCAGTCCTCGCCCAGTGGTGGGGATGAAAATTAGTTACGGCATCTACCAAGAGACCTAAAAGGAACTCCGTGCGCGGCGCGGCCAGGCAAGCACTTCGTGCAATGTTACGCGTTAAGGTACCCCCGTGCGTTGTTGGCAGTGCCCGGTTACGAAGCTCATCGTCGTCATTGTCGCCGTCGTTCTCGTCCCTGGTGTTCGACGTGTGACGGGCATCGACGTCACGCTACAAAAGAGTCGGTTCGGTGGGTGCGCGAAGCCACACACGTTATGGCTCATGGTGTGAGCGAGGTGCTCGGTGAGGGGAACTCGGTGAAAATGGTGCATCAAAAGCAGCAGCAACAACAGCAGTCAGTGGTGCATCAGCAGCAACAGACCAACGCGCGAAAATCCGTAGGTGTGATGGGCAGCAGACGCATATTCGCGCCGGCCTTTAAGCTCAAGGTTCTCGATTCCTATAGGAACGACATCGACTGTCGTGGTAATCAACGGGCAACCGCGAGAAAGTACGGGATTCATCGACGTCAAATACAAAAGTGGTTACAGTGCGAGGATAATCTGCGAAATAGTTGTGCCGAAAGTGGAAACACCGGTGTCGTCTCGACGACAGTGATTTCTTCCGCGGGTGTTTCCAAGCCGGACGGTACCGTGACGGAAGCCACGGGACCTGCCGTGACTCCAGCAGCGCCGGCCTTGAACCTCAGTCTCGCCAGACTGCACGGCGACGAGCTGGCTACACAGCAAGGGCCCCCACCTCTTCTTCCTCGTCCTCCTCATGGTGGTTCACCCTCTTCGCCCCAATATGTGACTCAATCCACCACGGTCCCCATGATGCCTGTACGCGTTGGATATCAAGAATATAATGCCAATCAGGAGCAACATCATCTTCGTCGAGAAACAGGGGACAATCGTGTACAGGTCGCAGATTCGGTTCACGGCTACTCGGAAACCCACGTTGAACAGGATCAGCAATCCAACAGATATTACGTTTTAAATACGGACGTACAACGGGAAATCGAAAGTTCGGTGCCGTATGACGGTCGAAACGAAGTGAAGGTATACCAAAACTTGACGAATTATCGTGTGCCTCCTCGCCGGGAACACCGATACAACGGGAATGAAGTAATTGGTGCGACGGTTCATCAGCATCGTTCACCGAGTCGTAATCGATCTCAGCAAAATTACGGGGACGTGGATTCTTCTATGGACGGGAAATCGTCGTACGGCTTGTTGTTAGCGCCGTCGATGATAAAGACTGAACGAGCGAGCCCAGACTCGGCGGCGACGCCAGGGCCGTGCGAATCGACGAGTTCTCCCGGTGTCTCCAGGATCCCACTCTCGCCCGTTTCGCATCATGCCAGCAGCAGCAGCAGCAGCAGCAGCAGTTCCACAACGTCCATTCACTTTGATTCCCCACGGACGTCCGCAAGTCCATGCTTGCACGTGCACGAACACGAACACGCACACGCGTCTCCGTTCCCGGATTCCGAGAAGCCAATCCAAGAGTCGAAGGAGACAACGGTCCATATCGGTGAGAACGTAACGGAGGAGACTACGGAAGAGATAGAAATTGGTAGGGCGGTGGTCAAGGAGGAACTGCATACCGAGGAGGAACAAGAGACGAACAACGAAGGAATTGATTATCAACGGCCATCTGCTGATTCGCGTCCGGTAAGCCCTGTACACGACCGAGAAGGTTATTCTTTGCCTTCGAGCCCTCGTGGGCCAACCAGTTCCGGGAGATCCAGCAGCAGTTGCTCGGACAGCGAAATGGATCCCCTCGACTGTTCTTCCGGTAGCCACAATTCGTCGAACGATCTCGCTCGACGACGATCTTTCTCCCTTCGATTCAAGCTGGACGTTCTCGATGCTTTTCACCGAGACATCGGTGTAGCTGGAAATCAACGCGCCACCGCGAGAAAATTCGGCATAAATCGTCGCCAGGTACAGAAATGGCTGGGCCAAGAAACAGAGCTCAGGGGCGAGATCGCGGTTCGCGGAAACTCGCGGCAACGGCTGGGCCCCATCCAGGATGTCGCTTCCGGTGAGTCACCGATGGATCTAAGGACGTCGAACTACGTTTCCAGCTTATCACACGATCGAATCGAAACGGAGTACGAACGATCGCCTCCGCCTCCTTACTGTTGCGACGTGGGTTCCTCCTCCTCGTATCTTCCGTACTACCACCATCCGATCGTCGTAGATCCATCTTCCGAAAGCGAACTCGCAAGTTCTTGCAATCTCTCTTGCTGTATGGACAGCCACGCAGCAACACCGGTGACTTCGTGTTACCAGGAAGTGTCCTTAAGAGGATCTTGCTACACGGAGCCGCGGAACAGGGTGTACTGTTATTCCCCTAGAGAGTATTCGTCCGAGATCGCCTCGACCGTTGCCGAGTCGGCGGAAGAATTTTCTTCGCCCTTAAAGCGACAACATTGCACCCTCTCCTGTTGCTACGAGGCGTTGCAATCACCGAAGAGGCTCTGCCTGGAATCGGAGGAGCCGGTAAGGGCGAGTTCCGCCTGCCAGGAAACACCACCTCAGGAAACGCCCCTTTGCCTGGTGAAACCAAAGAGGCTCGTCGACGTGTCTCCGTTGAGAACGGAACCGGTCACGAGCACAGTGCCAACACCACCGGCATCCGCCGTGCCTCCACCTGCGGGACCAACCTCCAAGAAGGACGCCATTCTATTCAAACCGTACCTGGACAATCCCGTGAGCAAACCGGCCAAGGAACCTACCGTCCAGAGGGAATTGTCGCCCGTCAGCAGCCAGAACATCGTTAACAACAACAACAACTGCCAAAGTATCTGCAACTTCAACGAAGGCAGGGGTCACGACTATGCTCTCGAGCTCAGTTTAAAACTGCCGGTATCCTGGGGAACTCATCCGAGCCCATACACCGAGTTCCCACAGGTTAGGAGCGCGTTCATTAGGTATCCAGCAAGTCCTCATTACAGCTAATTCGCGAAAACATTTACGACCCTCGACTCGACGGAATAGGGGCGACGTTCTTAATCGGATTATTTCGCTCTTCGATATTTCCTGATACGCTGAGGAAGATGTACGTATATACGTCCGATGTCTTTCCATCGCGAGTACAGTGAAATCGATTTTTAACGGGAGAAATTTTTTCATACGATATAAAATCACAGAAAAATATAATTGATATACGTATATGAAAGATTTTAAACGAGTAGGAGTCGAAGTTTTATATTTTTAGAGTTTATGGAATTGATTGTTCGGTACTCGTTCCGGAAAAAGGATTCTTCGAAAGGATTCACAGACGAAGGATCGATTGGTACGTGATCTACGACACGTCGTACCGCCACGCAAGCGTTTATCATATCCACGGTTCGTCGGTGCCGCGTATACATCGCGATAAAGTCTTAATCGGCCATTGGACGATTCGAGGTGCGGTAGGAGATTATACATGGTCGTGTCCGCGGTTGGCATCCTCTTCTAACTTTTTCAGACTTTGCATTACCCCCTCCCCCCCCTCTCGTTCTCGTATTCCCCTCGGAAATCCTTTTCAGATATCCGACGAGACTTTTTCGCGATGGTTTATCGTTGAGATTAGCGTTCAGTGGCTATCGGCTAGGCCGTTTAGAGGTCGCCTGGGTTTGCTATAATTACAGAATTATGTCAGTCTCGGCAGGAGATAACGATCGCGAGGAAAAACTCCCTCGTGAACCAAGTTTCTCGCGACGTTGTTACGCAACTATCGGACGGTACCGTTTCCACGATTTTCAACCAATTACTTACACAATTCGGGGAATACTTGATTGGTGTCAAAGTCTATACGCGAATCGATTGTCTTCGTCCGTGAGAAACAAGTGCATAGTACATACTCGTTTTTCGTGTCGTTTTACCTTCACGATTCCGGCCCCGTCGCGTCGGTCGATTGGTCGATTGATCGATTGGTCGACTGGTCGATTTCTCGGTAGTCACATCGCGTTACCGTACGTTTTCCACGAACGCTCGTCGTTTTTCTTATTCCGCCTCCGTCGAGGATCGATCTTAGATATCGTTTAATTGCTCAAAGAATTTCTTCCATGCGCGCACCTGTGCTGCACGCACGATGCGCAAGTATTACGACAGGGTTCCGTCTCCGTTTTCTTTTCTCTCGTTATTCTCTCCTTCTCTACGCCCCCCTCGCACCCTGCATCGCTCCTCGGTTAGCTAGTTCACGGCTTTTCCTATTCGTTTCTTTCCTGCCTGTTGAATCGATAGTCTGTAAATATGTAAATACGCGGCGAGGAATCGACCGATCAGCGATTACGGAGCTGTAAGACAGCATAGAAGGATCGAATCGATTGCCATATACATGAGAATTCTCAGAATCGAATCGATGACTGTGTGTTCGCAATGAATATTTCGAGTAGCTTATGGAAATCGGTTCGATGTTCACGCTTGGAACGCGCTCGGAACGGAGCAGGAAGGAAGGGAACGAACGTAGGGTATACATACATACATAGGTACATATATATATATACTTGTGAGAAGAATCACTTCGGCGTGCCTTTATTTCTGCCGGTCCACGAACAATCGCGCGGAAACTTACTCGTAGACTTACTTGTAAATAAACGAATATATTTTGTCTATGAAACGGTTCATTTGCGAAAGGCTGATCCTGGCTGGAGATTTTCTAATAAAAACAAATAAAATAAAAGACACACGAACACGTGAACACTTCGAGAAACTCACGTGCCTTATACGATATTCGTAACAGGGGCATGCTTTCCCTAAGTTGAAGATCTTAAATTAAGGTCGTCAAATTAAAGGGGATTCAAGCCCCGACAGAAAATACATAATTTAAACTATATTAAGGACTCAATGCCGTAGAATAGTATTTCTGGACTCTCGGCGTGCAACCGTTAATTCCTTCGGCCGCGAAACGAACGACGAAATCCCGATTGTTCGTTGTAAATTATTATTCCTAGATCGTCGTCTATTTTCTGTGTATCGTCGTTCCTCGGGGTTTCCGCATTACATTACATATCATCGTATTCCGGCCGGTTCGCTGGCGCGCTCCGATTCTCGAGGCGATAAACGCGGTCTCTTTTTTCATCGTCGAACGACCTTCGGTGTCATCGCGTCGCGAAGAAAATTTCCGAATCAATGCGCGATCAGTTGGCGCTTACGAAACTCGGAAAATACCACGATACCTAGTTACATACTAGGAAACGGGAACCGACCGCTATCGCTGGATCGATTAGAAACAGACGATCATCGCCGTGGACGTTTACGGACGTGACTGGCGACGATCCGTCTGCGACGCGGAAAAGGGTGAAATGGTCCCCGTCGGAAACAGAAAATAGCCTTCCGCGAATCTTGTACGAGCGGACGGGCGGGTAATTGAATGCAAACCGTGCTTGGCGGCAAAGAAGGGCAATTTTGTAAATGACCGTCGCAGACGAACCGGTTACGTCAATGTTTCAATATTCAGGCTCAATCGAGCTAGTTTCGAGCACGAACGATCCTATGCCGTTACGAGAGGCCGTCGTTGCCGTCAACGCCGCAGTATTATCATCGTCGAGCGAAATGCGTTCCGTCGTTGATCGTCGCGTCGCACGAGTCAACGATATTTACCAGAACGGTGTTCGTCGAGGAGAAAAGAGATCGAGTAACTGGGTATCGGTATCGTCGCGCGAATCCCGAATAAAGAAACATATCAGAACAGGCCTCGAGAATCGAGAAAGGTACGGCAGAGGAGAGGAAACCGTATTTACAGCCTTGTCCGACACGCTCGTCGATAGGGTCAAGGCGGCAATGTACAATAAAATGTAGCGTATTCGTAAGCCATAATGAATTGCATAATGCCATAACGTTTTACATAATGAACGAACCGACGGTGGTGTCGAACCGACTGACGAAAGAAAGGAGCGTGTGTGTTCGATAACGCGAGGAGTATATTAATGTGTGCGTGCGTGGCTGCGTGCGTGATTGCGTGTGTTCCCTGTGTGCACAGCCCACAAGAGTCTATTAAACGAGGCATAGAGCATATATAAGCAATATATATTTTTTAAGTGCATGAAAGTGTGCGAACGGAGCGACGAGTGGATCCGTGGTAGGGTTAAACTTTCGTGGGCGAGCCCCCACGTTTTCAAGTCTTGTACACATGCAAGTAGGTAGCGTGTACGTACAGTGGGCACACACACATACACACAGACACAACACGTATAATGTCATAAGCATAATGTTCGTGTCGTATGTGTATCTATATATATATATTAAAATATTATATTTTAATACGATCGCGTTATATACCGACGAAGCGCCTCTTAACTCGCCCGGTGCCTTTTAGATCGCCCGTGCCTTAGAATTTCGAGCGAGGAAGAATCCAGACCAAAGTGTCTCGCGTCCTCGGTACGAGACACGGTATAATGTTTTATATCGCGTCCTCCGACGGCGAACAAGCGTTCCCCGCTGATCTCTCGGCAAGGATACGTCCCGCGACAGAGAACACCGGTGATTCGTTGAAATGTTTAATCATAATGATAATCAGTATTGAAATTTATTCAGTTTATTTATTGGTCGACGTTCCGGCCGTCTTTCCGAGTGACAACAACGCTATATATTTTGCTCTATCCGTCGAATAAACGATCGAAAGAAAGTAAATTTGTTACACACATTTTTCTTTATTTTCCTATTTCCTCTTTAGTTACACCCTCTCTCTCTCTCTCTCTCTCTCTCCTTCTTTATTTCCTTCTCTCTCTAACCGTCCATCGGTAGGATACCTGTACATCATCGATCCTTCAGATCACATTTTTCTTTATTTTCCTATTTCCTCTTTAGTTACACCCTCTCTCTCTCTCTCTCTCTCTCCTTCTTTATTCCCTTCTCTCTCTAACCGTCCATCGGTAGGATACCTGTACATCATCGATCCTTCAGGAGGGACGGTAAATTTTGCGCCGGTTTCGAGGGTTTGTCAGTGAGAGTTCCTTCGTCGAAGGGGGCGGTTCGCAGTGTGATAATCGAAAGATCAGCTTATCTATTTTTCTTTTCCGTACGGGTGTGCCTCTCTGGCGGCGAGTGCAATCGCTAGCGAAAACAATGATATTGTTATTTGAGTCTATCGTGTTCGAGACACGATTCCATGTTCGCGGGAAAATTCGACCGATTGCCGCGACCGTGTCCGTTATTGTGATTCGTCGGGAGAAAGAATGAGAGGGCGAGACTGAACCACGCTGCATACGACAGAGATCGAGTGATCGATCGATTCGAATGTACGGCAAGACAGGCATCATCGAAGCGTTGTTTATTTTGTACACACGGAGAAATAAGTATCAATTGTACTAAATATTGTATTATATACATACACGCATAGATTTATATGATATAGAAGTTTAACGAATTTCAGAGAAAATATAAGAGACTATTTTAAAAGAAATTTTCGTCTCGTCATTCCCGTCGCTCAGCCTCGCGCACGTAGTTTCCCCTTCTGCTCATTGTTTTCGGATAACTAGAGGCGGAGCGCGCAGTCCCCGAAAACGCGTGCACGCAATGTAATCCGAGGCAACGTATGCCCGAGATAACAGAAAAGTCTGATTATTCCAAGGAAGTTGATACAGTCGCAAACGAAGGTGCATACAATCCTCCAGGAATTGTTTTCCGCGAGGCGGTGTAGGTAAGTAAACACACAAGTGCATTTCAAGTTTCCTCGATTCGAATCTCCCTTTACTCGCAGAACTATCGCGTAATCCAGCAATTTGCTTAACGGGGCGAGAGAACGGCGATGGATTACAATATTTATTGGACAATCGCAACTTTTACCCTTAAGCCGGCCAGCAATTCCCGTAATGGTAATAGCAGGAATAAAGTATCAATTCAGCCGTTCGAGCGCTAAGCTTTCGCCGTTGTGCTTGAAAGTTCATACGATAAAAATGTATATCCGTATCATCCTAGGCATTGTCTACAAGTGCCTTTTCTTTTTTAACCGAAGCTAACTTTTAATCTTATCTCGTGAAATGTCTCACCGATGTGAGTACCTGTCGGATGTTAAAACCTAGGGATCAGAGGGCCTAAAAAAACTCTTCGAACACTATCGAATATCGGCGTGATTCCGTTCGATGATCCATAAAACACAGTTTTACCGGTGCTTCCATTTCAGTCCAGATTAATTCAATTAGTTCTCCTTCTTGTCTGAATAATTTCATGGTATGTATATCCGACGGAGGATTCGAGTCATGCCAGAGATAAGAAGAATATAACACACAGTGACTCGTGCACTGAAAGCAGTCACGTCGATGTGACCGACGCATTGTTTCCGTTATCGCGGCCGATTGGCAGTGGCCGCGGATCGACGATCGTGCACGTACTCGCTAAACTTTCTAAGCACGCAATCGTTCGCCGCTTGCCCAGCAGTTGCTCACCGTCGACCAGCGATGCACTTGTGTCGATAAATGACGTAAATGTTCTTTTTACGATCAAGCTGTCCCTTGTCAGTCGCGATTCGCGACGAACGCTCCGCCACGAGGATCCGTAGCCCCCCGCGCCCCTACTTTTGCAAGCGGACGAAGTCCCCTCGGTTTCGTTGAGCACCGGAACGCGGGGAACAGCGTCTGAATGTGAACGAAATGAATTGCAATTTCTGCCGTACGTTTTTCACGAAGAATGCGCCGCGTACGGTTCCACACACGTGCGTATGATGTAACATATCCTTATGGGCCCTCAGGCCATGCGATATGGATATTGGGTAACCAATTGAATAGTAATGAGCGACGATTGATCTGACAGTAATTTGCAAAGATATGTAGCGTCATTGACAATAATGAAGTTATAAGCATTGATTTCTTTCATAAACACCAATGATGCTTTTGCGATGCATGTCTATGCCCGTACGTTCAGAGGGCTGTGTTAATTATTGGGTTTAAGAAGGGCCCACTTTGGGGGCTACACACACACACACACACACACACTGAGAGAGTGATGCCACCGTACGTTACAGGAATCAAAGTTATCGACCGCGAAACTGTAGTTAAACTGATTTACCGATGCTATATTACAGCTCGATGAGAATTTCATATTTTCGAACTGTCGAATGAATACAAAAACGTTTGAAAATAATAAAAAGTAGGTAATATGTGCGATTTTATTACTTTTCTCTTGGTCGATATTGTTTGTAGCAGAACAGAAATTCAAGTTCAGACGGTCATCGAAAGTTCCCTACGTTAAACGACCATAGGAACGCTATCCGTTTTCATTGAGGCCATCGCATACGCGCAAAACAGACCTTGAATCGAAGTATGACTGATGCAACGCATCAATCAACGCCAATAAATGTCACCGACTGGTGCAATGCAATTAGGAAGGGTGCAGTGGCACGTACAAGCAAAAATCCACACTAATGCTGACTCTCGAGGAATGCGTGCATCGTCGATGCTCAGAACCACGCTTCAGCCGCGACCAAAACTCCTTTCCATTGAGAATCAATTTTAACGATCGTATCCTACATGATAATGTCCTGCGAACACCGCGTTAAATCGTTTCGTATTCAAGAATAACCATTGTCTGCGTCGAATGAAAAAACATACGACAGAATTCCCCGTGTCTGGCGTTCTCAACCGGAAATCCGAAAAGGATACCACAAAGTTTCTGGCTCGATTCCAATAACCGAATAGCGTGACTTCTGTTTGCGAGTCGAAGATCAGCGTAGCCACAAAGTCTCGAGTTTCGTTGATTGTTCACGCTGTGTGCCTTTTTTCTTGTCCACCCTTCGATATCTAACGAATAGTGATTACAAGTTTCCAAGAATATTACAGATGTACGTACTCTCTGGTCGGACGTCGAACGAGAAAGTTTCAAAAACTTCAAAACAACATAATCAACCGCCATCGGTATATCGCATGAATTAATTATACACCTGTTAAGATTAATTATAGGTAAGACAGCTTCGAAATTCTCAAGTATCGCACGTTCGACACTTAAGGGGTCTAATTATAAGACACCAACACTACGCTCAGCGAAGAAAGGGGATAGGGGACACGTGTTCCCATAGTCGCGTAGCAAACAGAAGGAATAAGAAAGCTGAGAGTAATCCTCGAAACAGCGGGAAAATCAGTGTTTACTGCGTTGCAAAAGTCCAGCCAGAATTTATTTTTACCCTAGACGAGCACCGTGACCCCTTCCCTTCAACGTTTCCTCCTTGACGTCGACCGACGAAGTCTTTTTTTCTTCGCCGTCTTTTGCCCCGTCCTCTATCCGTTGCTGTCGTTTTGGGGAACACAGAGCGTTAATCTTCCTCGGCTGACGGTTTTGCCGGCTCGGCGAGCAAAGGAATCTTTACGACGATCGAAGGTCGCCCGATCGTGGACTATAATCAGCCGGAGAGATTGTTTTAGTTTGTAAAACGATACTGGCGTTTCTGGTTACAGGTTCTGCAGTCAGAGCACGCTGGAAATCGTAGCTGTAAATGACGGAGCGTTATGAATCGCCTGAAGTGACCATTGCACTGACCAAAGAGGAGATTCACAATAGATACCAAGACACAGCCCTGGTTATACATAAAGTAAGTAATCATTTGTTCGTAAGAACGGTGTTTTAACTGGATCGATTTAAATGTGAAAACGTTTTATTAATTGTATCTGGATACTCAAAAATTGTTCCGGTACACAGATTGTACTTTAAAAAACTACCCTGCACGCGATTATAAAAATTGTCCACTGACTATGTTTGATTTGAGACCGAAGGACTCGTAATCCCCTTTCTTACAGGACCAACAAGATAAAAAAGAAGTCGTTAGTTATTTAACATTTGGATCCAGCCGTAGAACCATGGAATACAGTAGCTACGGGAACCAACCTGTTATCGTGAGAAGACCGGTCGGATCTCTATCGGTTCAAAGTACCAGGGACTTCTCTTCGCAAATGTTGAGGATATATCGAAAGCCTCGGGACAGTTGTGTAATTAATTAATATTTCACCTCAAATGCTGTACGCTGTTGTTAATTAAACGTTCGTATCATTTACAGGTATTGATGTTTTATTGTTTAGTATTCTCGATAGTCTTCATTCCTGTAGTTCTCTTCTTCTTATCGACAGATTCTAATTCTGCCGGTCTATTAACTATTTTTCTAATATCGATTACAATCTTGATCGGTATGTTTATATACATAAACGCGTGTTTAAATATTTATACAACTATATTTATACAATATATTTTCTTCCGAGTACACTCTTGTGAATCGAATTACTATTCGTTCAATCCTTAGCAAATGTGGTCCGACATTGAGCGAATTCCCGTATAGCTCCACCACTACGATTAAGGTAAAACTCGAAACAACACTTTACGGTGTCCATATCTGTTCATGTGCGTTACGAGAACATAAACAACAATAATAGCGAAATGCTTCATTATATGTTTCGAATAAAATTCAAGCGACGTATTCGACTTCGTGTAAAATAAATACGTGACAAAAGATGCGGATAATAACAAGATCCGCAACATACGGATCAAGGTCGGGGCACCATTTAATTTCCACAAGAAGAAACAGCATCAAACTCTTGTTTTACTGAATTATTGCAGGTAATCCTTCCCCTGACTGCTTCAATATAGGTTATGATATCACAACTAAATGTAAGAAATTGTCAGGATAACTCAAGTGCTCTGACATCCACTGAAGTGGGGTCTCCAAGGGTGGAACAATACCATGCGTTAGTACTGTAACTATAAGAAAAATGAGATGAACATATACTGTTACTATTACCTACAAGTTATAAAAGAAACAGATATATTTACCATTCTCTTGGTCTGGAAAAGTCTCGTTTAATAAATGCCTCAGTGTTTTCCTCTGACCTTCTTCATTCACAGGCTTCACCAGTTTTTGTATGTATTTATCCTCACTTGTGTAACAACGAAAGGGTATGTATTTGAAACCCTCTTCACTGTTGATTGCTTCCATGAGTTTTCTATTTACAGACCAAAACTGATCAAACTTGTCATTAAGCAAGCCAGACCATAGTTGATTGTGATCTTTCTTTTGCATACTAGACATGACTTGACCTCTGTGTTTCAATACATCAGCTTCTTTCACACAGGAAAGGAAATAAGACTCAACCACCTCTCTAAAAATTCATCCCAATGAGCTCAAGTTTATTAATAATAATAAACATAGCGAATTCAAGATCTGCCGTGCATACTTGTTTTGACAATGCATCAGGACATTTTCTGGAAACCTCTCAAAGTGAACAACTATGTTCCAAGGTAGTTGAATATCATTGGAATAAATATCCAACAGAACACCAATAGGATAGTGCCACTTTAATGGAATTCCATTAAATTCTAGCCACATCTCATGTTCCTGTTTATTGTCGCTTTGTACATGGCGTATAAAATGTTTTCGTACCTAATTAGCGAAATACACAAATACAGTCAACGTAAAATCGAATATTAACGGATTATCGTTATTTACCTTGTCTGTGCAAAGAGGAAAATAACTTAACCTAGGTACCATAAGATAAAATGGATCAGGTCCTTGCAGTTCGCAAATTTCCTCGGAATCAAGTGTAAAACAAACGGGAATTTTCCCGTCCCAAATCTCTCTAAGCACCTCCCTGTCATTCGCCATTGTGCGTACGATGACGGATAATATTTGTTTTAATTCATCCGTGCCCCCGCTTCCAATTGGGCGTCAGACAGAAACAGGTTATATTTTTCGTCTGCTACAAAAATGTTCTACCAGAGAGGAAATGAGATTGCTAACGCCAGGGGTTTCGATGTCCCACAGTACAAGTGCTGCGCCAAGCGGCCAATTGTGGCGCTTGTGGTCCAACTTCTCATAGATAAGAACCCATGGTCCATCTTTTCTTAGCATGAACAAGAACCTATCGTGGTCCATCTTAGCATAGACAAGAAACTATCTTGGTCCAACCACCGACTAGGTATGAAATAGACCTATCATCCAATGCTTTTTTCTGTCCCACGTTCACAGGGCTACGTAACCCTGTTACCATTTTACACAAATTCAATGAAATACCCAGTTTAGGGCTATGAAATTAGAATGTTCAAGAAAAGGTAAAGAAGTTTCATATTATTCCCATTCATTACAATTTCCCTTGCGGGAATGCCTTACCGTAATGAGCCATCACGTGGCCGCGGGATTCCGGGAATCGGGTGACGTCACGGCATGCGAGCGAGAGCGGTTGAGCGAGCCGCGCTATCGGTGCTCTCCGTCGGTGTCGACGCGTACCGAACGATGCCGAAAATGGTCGAAGCGGGCGAACGGGAAAGAGCGAGAGCGGTACAGCGAGCCGCGGTATCGGTACTCTCCGTCGGTGTTGACGCGTGCCAAGGAATTTCAGGGGTCTATGGGGGGAGGTGTGCGAGCGAGAGAGTACGGTAGAGCGTGCCGAGTATCGGTGCTCTCCGTCGATCCAACGCGCTAGTGAGTTGCGTCACCCAGTTTATTGACTTAGCCGTGTACGCCGTGTACCAAGGTCGTACCATCCCGTGCAGGTCTGTGCTTGCTTC
>NW_015373960.1:276886-440623 GCF_001272555.1 Dufourea novaeangliae | reverse complement strand
GATAAAGATGTATGGAACTACTGAAAATTACTTTAGATTCCTTTTCCTTATTCTGTAAATTCTTTGATTAGAATATGAATGCTACTGGTAGTATGAACATTTTCACAGGACAATGATATAAATGGAACTTTAACACTTTTTTAAGTGTTACAATGATCTTTTGTTGGCCTCCGTATTAGCGCACTGCGCCGAACGCGGATAGCATGATATTGTAGCCGCAAGGGAGCAATTGAATCGAATAGACGTATTGTAACGTAGCGCATCGTATTGTATTTCAAATTTTGATATCTTTATAATTTATATGTATACATGTATATTCCAATAAACATACGTCAGGTAATATAAGCTTCATTTCATCGAATTGTCTTAAATATAACTGCATAAATATTGTACAATCCTATTATATTATAGTTGTCTAGTTCAACAGGTTACTACAGATACTAACTACTGCCTACGTCTTTTAAACTTGGGCTGTCGTAGTATATGCAGAAACTGCCATGATTGCTGGGGTTACTATATAATTTGCTCAGGGAAGCACGCACAAGTGTCAGTCAGATTTCGACAGTTGCAGGAGCAACATTCCACCGAGCTCGAGAGTTGTACGAGCAACAGCGATAAAGGATCACTTTCAAACGTGTACTAACGCAAGCCATTTCATTACCGTTCATTGTCCCGTAATCCACATCTAGTAACAACAATTTATATAATTATCAGTACAAGCATATTGTAAAATCATATAGATAAGTAGGATTTAAGTAAAATATGTAGCTTAGGGCACTTTTATTGTATCTATACAAATATTATAAAGTCTATACAAATATTATAAATATATTGTAAAATCATGTATGTCAGTAGTACTTAAGGCAATTGTTGTTAAATTTATAGAAATACTATTGTAAATTGTATATTTTCGTACGATTTTTTCAATAAAAAACAGTCAAATCATACATATGCGTTATTCATTAATCCCAGCACTATCTCCACTCCTATTCCTAATGTCACTTAACCAAAAAAGTAATAATAAATGATAACAAAATAATTAATTCTGAAACGTCTGTGGGGTCATATGGCCCCAAAGTTTCCGCCATCTTGGATTTTTAAAAAAGCGCGGGAAAAATAGGGATTTATGGGACATACTAGTGGCGCCACCAAAAAAGTGGGTGGCGAAAGTTGGAACTAAATCCAGAACTTTTTCGATAGTTCGCACAGTCGCCACCAGATGGCGCTACTTAAAAAGTTTTAGAATTAGTTCCAACTTTCGCCACCCACTTTTTTGGTGGCGCCACTAGTATGTCCCATGAATACCAATTTTTCCCGCGCTTTTTTAAAAATCCAAGATGGCGGAAACGTTGGGGCCATATGACCCCACAGACGTTTCAGAATTAATTATTTTGTTATCATTTATTATTACTTTTTTGGTTAAGTTACATTAGGAATAGGAGTGGAGATAGTGCTGGGATTAATGAATAACGCATATGTATGATTTGACTGTTTTTTATTGAAAAAATCGTACGAAAATATACAATTTACAATAGTATTTCTATAAATTTAACAACAATTGCCTTAAGTACTACTGACATACATGATTTTACAATATATTTATAATATTTGTATAGATACAATAAAAGTGCCCTAAGTATTTTCCCCTACTTATTTTACTTGAATCCTACTTATCTATATGATTTTACAATATGCTTGTAATGATAATTATATAAATTGTTGTTACTACATGTGGATTACGGGACAATGAACGGTAATGAAATTGCTTGCGTCAGTACACGTTTGAAAGTGATCCTTTATCGCTGTTGCTCGTACAACTCTCGAGCTCGGTGGAATGTTGCTCGTGCAACTATCGACATCGGACTGACACTTGTGCGTGGATCCGTGAGCAAATTATATAGTAACCCCAGCAACCATGGCAGTTTCTGCAGATACTACTGTTGCGATATAGAATCACGTTACATAATTCTTGCGTATGCTCCGTGGGTTCTATGACCCCACTTCCTCATACACACGGGGTCTCTGGCGCCTTAGCCCGGGGCTCTGTGACCCCACGATCTCATCACACGGGGTCCATGGCGCCACTTCCGGGGGCTGTATGACCCCACTTTTTCACCACACGGTGTCTCTTACCATATCGACGCACAGTTTCAACTATATAGAAGCATGTGACAATTTCAGAAAGAATTGTTATTTCTTAACGGATTGCATACAAATAATCAAATTACAAAACGGTGTCAGTTAGAGATGGCGTGCAACATCACTAACGGTGATATATAACACTGATCACCGAATCACGATCACGGTCGTGATTTAATTTCATTCACGACCGTGATTGCGATTTTGTTATCTTGAGTGAATTTGCTCTCTGCGACCATAAGTTCTTGATCTTTAAACAGAAAAACGTATTCAATATGATTTTACGATGAATTACATTACTATTTGTGTTTGTAAAAAACAGTAGAGGTGGAGGAGGGTACAGAGGAGAATAATCGACGGAGAAAGTTGGCATTATAATTTATTTCAGATTTAATAATAATAATTAAAATAATAATGCGGCAATTATTGATATTGGTAGCAGTCTACTAATTTTCTATGAAAGCGACGGTATACACGTTATGTTTTACATAAATTAAAATAACGATCGACTTTCTTTTGCACGCCAGTCCGTGGCATCTGATCACGTGTATACACTATGTACTTGCACACTTGCGAACCGAATGCAACCGGAAACCCATGCTAATTCGCGTTATTTTCTTGCGAGTTTTCGTCCTCTCGTTTTCTTACCAATAGTAGACTGAAGTACACATCTTTGTGTGTGTGTGTGTGTGTGTGTGTCTGCGCGCGAGCGCGAGATATATATATATATGCACACCTACACCCACACCCACACACACGCACATCATATATATATATATATGTATGTATCTTTATTTATACGTATATGCATTTATAAGCGCGCAAATATATTATGCACGAGATCTTTTGATGGCTGTTAGGCAGCCTGCAGGAACATAAAACTTGATTCTCTATCGTTAAAATTTATTATCCTCGCTAAACGCGACCTATCTACATGATAATCTTGTAGAACCCTCGAGGAGGGCTTAATTAAATAATGAAAATATTACACATGATTTCTTTCGTGTTATTTACAAAAGAGCGAGCTACCAGTTGTTTTCTTTTTCTAAATACGTCACATGTGTTCTCGTTCCATTAGCCTTTTTTTGTTAGTCAAAAGATGAGGATTGTCGATAGTTTCCTCGAACCGTTTTCCGTTCGAGAAACGCACACATTGCGGTTTGGACAACCAAAGAACAGAGGAAACTGATCTCGAACGGAACACGGAAATCGAAAACTGTCTATTGTAGTTTTAAAATTAAGACAGGTACGCGCAAAGAAGACTTTCTCGCCTCGGTGGAACGACACGGAAAACTTGGACGTCGCGTACGGTACATTTTGTCGTTTACACAGTGTCCGAAACGACACGACGTACAGATAGATCGAAAAATATTACAGGCTACGGAGCTACTCGTATCTCGGGAACGGTTTTATAATTATTCCACTGGAAGAAGTTTCCTTTTTGTAAATGCCGAAAAATAATTCGTGTTGCATTGGATATATATTGTAAATGCATCACATATCGATTATCTTGAGCCGGGTAATTCAAGGATGGTCCTAGTCGAAACACTTTCGTAACAGAATATATTCGTCGAATTGAAACGCTTTAATCGGTGCTCTAATCGAGAGTCGGATCATTCTTTTTTCTCTTGTATAGCATTATCGCATGGTTCGTTCTCGCGAACCGAGAAAAATTCAACATTAGAACGGCGACGACAGCGTTCACTCGAGTCGTACCCATTTCATCGCTATGGTATAAAACGCGAGTTGTCTCGACTAGACGAATCAGCGTATCGGTGAGCTTAAGTTCGCAACGGAATTTTAATAGAAAAGTGATAAGTGGCACATTCTTCCATACCCAGAAGCATATATCGGTGTGATGTGTGTTCGTTGAACCTTATAGGAGAGAGGTCACGTTTGAAAAAACATCGTTTTGCATTTGATGCATCGAAAACATTATGTTGTTTCGCGCGCAGAGAAAAGACTGACGCGACAGAGCGATACAATATCAACGATATCACTGGTACGTAATCAGTTCGTGTATACATATAGCGTTTACAAAAATTGAGCTGAGGCCTGTTTGACGCGATCACATGTAGATACATATACGATAATGCGCTGCTGTACTTTCCTTCTTCGTTCTTTTTCCTCCTAAGAAATCTTGTATAACTTCTGGTATCAGGCGTTACGTGGATCGACCGATTCAAGGGTAATAATGGTCGTAATTGACGAAAGGGAACCATCTGAAGGTAGAACGGTGCATGTCAAACGTGTAATCGCGTATCTGATCGAAAACGGCCAGTCTTGACGCGTGCCGGTGCCTTCTCCGAACAGCAAAAGAACAGAGAGGGTCAGAGGAAGGGGGCAGGAGAGGAAGGTGGGAAAGAGAAAAAAAGAGAGATACACACGATAGAAGGAGAAAGTTCGCTCGATTAATATTGTACATATTCTATTCCCGCGTCTCGCCGTAAGGAAAACACTCGAGTGTTTGCGGTGTCGCGGAAAGTACACGATAGAACAGTCGATTGTCCGATTCGGCGGCGCGGTTTTGTGGCAACGTAAAGTTACGCTCGCGCGGAACACGACGAACGAGAGGGAAGAGGAGGGCAGCAATTGCGCGAAGATTGTCTCGGTCCGCGGGTCCAACGACTTCCTCGGGGTTCCTCTGCCCCCTCCCCTCGTGCCTGTCAACCGTCACACGGTTTTTCAGATCGCGACGATAATTATTCCTAAAACAACCTGGTCGTATTACAATAAAATCATTATATACATATATCACAACTGTTGAAAATTGTCCACGCGCAACGTTCCTAGTTTCATTCTCGAGACACTACAGTAAATATCACATGGAGCGATGAGAATTTCAGTTAAATATATCATCACGACGGTTTTGTTCTTTCCGCGTCGGGATTACGATTCGATCCTCCTAAATCGCAGGCGGGCGAGCGCGGCGCCTATCGCACGGCCGAGAGGACTTTAATACCGATGACGATCGATCGTGATCGCCGATCAGGATTGCTTCTACGATATAGAATATATGTACTTTCAGGAGGTACGTTTCTCAGGCGTAAGACTGATCCAACGATATAGCAATTTTGTTCCCTTTTTCGACCCAATTTCTCAACCGTCCTCTCAGCTCTTCCAGGCTCTTTGACTTTGCCTTGTTTATCCTCTTGTACTTGACGTCTTTTGGCTTCGTGACGGATCTGTGATTACTCATTACCCTATTGTACGTAACCTGAAAGATCAATAACCAATTGATATTATATTATATAGTAGAACGATTGCAGGATCAGCGCGTAGCGGTTCCATTAAGACGGGTTAACCTTAACTAACCTGCGCTTGTTGACTCTCGTCCCTCGGTCTCTCGCTCGGCGGAGAATCGGCTTCTTGAGCGAGTCTCTCGAAGCTACCGTAAAGATCCTGAAGCCTTCCTTTTCCATTTCCCAAGTTTTTCGCCCGTCTGTCCTCGCACTCGGAGTTCTCGGTCGACTCGGACGGGTCCTGATTGTTCTCGCTGTCGCCGTCCTCCTCCACCGAGTAAACGGTTTCCAGGATTTCCGGTCTCCGCAGGAATCCGTTGCACCGTCGCATCGACGAATATTTGCTCGAGGGTTCGACCGCGTCCGATACCGATCGTATCACCGTCACGTCGGTGATGTTCGAACGAAACCTGAAAGTGAATCACCAAATGGCTCAGAGGCGTTCCACGAACATATTTTTCAAGACACTTTGGGTGTTTCGTTCACGGTTTCAATTTCAAGCCTACGGGTATCTATAATCGGTGCAAACTATACAGCGTGATCGTTCAGGAAATTACTGTATTATTTCGCTTTAATGCATAATTTAATATAATTCTAGTAACTAACCGTAATTTCAATTAAACTTTGCAACTTTGAGGTTTCTTTTCGACTTTAAATGGCTGCCAGCCAACCAAGTTTCTAACGATTCCGGTATCCCAATGTCCAAACCACGAAGTATATACATAATACAATACTTTAACTCTCGATCAATAGCTCTACGACCACAGGACTGCGCGTATTTTTCACAGACTACAAATAAATGTCCAATCGACTGGGCGACAGGACTCCCAACCAACTCGTGTAATTACATTTCCAGTTCGACGGTAACTTGGGTATTGGATCGAATTTGATGCGAAAGTACCAAGGACTGATCTATGGAATTTTAGGCGAGACGACGACGCGACGGTTCGATCCACTTGATATTCGCGACGGACGTTTCGGGTGATCGTAGAATACCAAAGGAATCGTTAAACGCGTATAAGCCTTAAAGTGCATGGGAATTCGATCGTTTCGCGCAGTTACGGGTTACGAGAAACGAATTCGGAACGTTCGGTGTGTAAATGCAGTAGACTCGCGTTAAAGTAGCGGTGCGGGGCTCTGGAGGTGGTTTTTTCATGGAAATGCTACTTTAATACGAGGCAATGGGTACGTAGAATCTCGTGGCAATTCTAGTTACGCCAATGGACAGGCACTCGAAAGACTCGGAGCAAGGAAGGGAGCAATGAAGTAAACAGATACATACGTACCTCGGTGGCGCTAGGTCATCGGCGGCCTCCTCTAGAACAACGGCACTGTCGCTATCCCCGAGGCTGTCCAATCTATCGAGAGCGTCGCAAGGCGGCGAGTCCCTTAAGCCGGTGCTTCTTTCCGCCAATCTGCTCTGCAATTGTCGAATCACCCTCTGTTGTCTAAGAATAATAGATTCTCGTTGCGACAGGCTGGCCTCGATCTCCTTTTGCTTCCGACAGAGCCTCGACTCGAACAGGAGCAACTGCGAGGATAATGTCCGGAGTTGCTCGGCTTTTTCCCTCGACAATCGAGCTACCAGATCCTCCTGGAACCCGTCGTTAACCGGTGAATTCGGTAAATTTGTTTAATTATTAATGAATGCAGACTTGGGTGCTGTTAAAGTTACGCAGGAGGCTTCGTCGATGTTTGAACAATTAATAATGTATCGTACATGTATTCGCCAGGAAAAGTTTTTTTCCCTTCGCCGGGGAGAGTCACATGGCAACGATTAATCACCGTGGCTCGTTATCGATAACCGGTGAATGGAAATTGTTGGAGGATTTCTTGCGGACGGTTTTTCGTCGGCCGACAGAGGCAACTCGCGTTGAACGATTGCGGGTAACGGTGGGATATATAACCCAGCCAGTGAAAGAACGTTTACGAACGAGAAAATGGAATTGCAGATTCGAAACTTGGACAGTTCTCGTTGTCGCGAAACATACGTGTACGTCGCGCCGTTGTTCGAGGTGATTAGTTGCAAAGATGCTATTCGATGAACAGGGGACAAACAGCAAAGTGGACGCGTTTGATGGACGGTTCTCTGGACTTAACTGTAATGTATCCTCGATCTGGCCGTAATTTCAAGCTAATTAGGAAGCACCGAGGGTCGACACGAACCGCATTACTTAGAATCGAGCGAAATGGATTCGAAACACGGTAAAATGAAGCAAACGTCATCGACGTCAATGGGATAATGAACCTGTGCACGGGTATAAAATTATATGGATATTCGGTGGGAAATTTTTCTATCTAGGTAGCGGCCGAATGTCGCCGGATTTGTCTTGCATTATGAAAGCCCAACATTCGTCTCAGGTTCGCAACAGTTTGAGCAGAGTTGGATGTCAGCGGGGCTGCCAGCTTGTCGCTGTCGGCATTAGTTTTGGCTTCAGAAGGTGGATTATGTTGCAAGTAATTCTACTGTGCTCGCCAGACGCTCGACAAACGCTTCGACAGGTTCTCGTGGTAGTCGAATTCGAACACGCGGAGAACGCAAACAGAACTTGCCCGAAGCTCAATTTCGTTCCGCGAGCATTCCTCGAGGCCGAGCAAGCGCCAGTCGTGTCGGTCCGCTTCGCGAAGTTTACAGGGTGAACCACGAATCGTGATCAGTAGAGATTACTCTGTTATTAGCAGTCCGATCGAAAATGTTTTTATCAGGTATAGTATGGTTTCAAGAGAGCTGGAACGTGATTATAGCAAATTTCTTGTCACAAAAATAAAAAAAAAGAGTTGACAAGAAATTTGCTATAATCGCTTTAAAGCTCTCGATTCGTGGTTCATCCTGTATATGTACCTATCGGGCATTAAAGAAACATTAGCGAAATCCCTGAGTCATTCAAACCCAAAAACACGCCAGAAATAGACAACAAGGAACAGTATGTATACAGATGCGGATGGAACGGTGGTGCTGCCTAGAGTTGCATCGTCATGCACCGAACAGTGCATTCACGAGACGCATGCAATCTGTTTTGCATGGACTGCACAACGATCGATCAATTTTATGTTTTCGTTCGTTCCGTCCTTGCTTGCTTCTTTCCGGCAAAAGCAGGACGAGTCCATTACTGTTAGTATTGTTTCGCGTAAATCGCAGCCCCGTAAAATGGACACGCGACGAGGATTGCGCATTCTTTCACATCGCAAGCGCCGAGCCGTTGCGTTTCTTATGCGTGACTCGTAGACAGAGAAACACGGAACAACCCGTTCGGCTTCAACAGGACAACGGAACTCTCGAGTTTTTCGTTTCCTTTCATTCGGCTCGCGTACAATAATTGTCTGAGCTCACGAGGTGCAGGAAAGCATTTTTCGCTATCACGGTGTTCGCACAGTGGTGGCATTTCCAGCTTGCGGTTCCGGGGAAAGAGTTAACCTTTAGAAAACGGAAAGCTTATTTTTAGACTCCAGAGGTGTCGCTTATTATTCGTAGCATAACACTATGGGAAATATACAAAACTCGTAACTGGAAAATAGAAGAAGTCATGGAAAAATCTGTCTGTCCTCTAAAGGTTAATGTACAATAATAATAATTTAAATTTTCACATACCCTCTCATGCAGCCAGACATTCCAATCTATTCTACTCTACTTTAATAAACAAATTTAATAACCAAATTGAATTTTACTCAGAAACAATAGATAAAGTCGAAACTTCCATCTACCGGATATTGCGAGAGTAACATGTATATTTAAACTACTACAAATAGTGTTGTAAGATGCTTTTTTCTTGTTAAACTTTTGTATAAAATTGGTCCTCCCGTTAATGGTAATAAATTAAATTAAATTAAATAATTCACTGCTCAAGATCATCGGTAACAAACTGGAAATGCTCGAATGTTATTAAATATTCCATCATGCGAATCGACTGCTACCCAATCGGCTAAACATCGATCGCATCGACTTTCCTTCGTGTTTATTCAACCCCTTGCGTCGTGTCGTGTACGAAGAAGGCATAGAGCAGATGAATACCACCCGGCAGGTCGCGAAACTTCCTGTTAAGCCTTGGTTTCCGTGTTCCTCACGCGAAAAGCCAGTTGCATCTAATAACAGGTCATTATGTTGTAATTAAACGCTAATTTTGCTGCTTATTGGAACGAGGCAGTCTCTCGAGAATACTGTGCACCTGACAGTCGCGTGCCTGGTGTCGGTTATCGTGCACATTATCATCTACTCGCGGCGAAACAGGTCTCGTTTAAGATGTGTAACAACGTCATGCGTCTATGCCCTATTCCCCCACCACCTCGAATAACTAAACTTCATACCAATTGTTAAGGTTCGTCACGTTCGTACGAAAAGACGTTGATTAGCGTTCGGAAGGATTTATGGAGGAGGATTGAAGAACGTGTAACTACCAAGATCTTTCCTTCGATACGTTTCGTGCTGGAAATCTCAAAACGTTGACTTTAGAGATTTAATTAACAGAACTGCGTTCGGTGAACGTAATAAACTAGCCGTGAATATAAATACCAGGCACGGTAAACCGTGGGAGGCCACGAGACTTCGTGGAAGAAGCAATCCCAAAGTAGTCCATACTCTTCGCCGCAGATGCAAGCAGAACGGTCGGAAACTTTGCAACAGTAGTAAACTCGTAGACTCCCGCGGAAAGAATGAAGAATTCAGAGATATTATTAGAAATCTCAGCAGCAGCGAACAAGTCACGTTCCTGCGGCGAACCAACTCACGCAAAAAACCATCATGGGACGCTTCTGAATTTTTCGAGGACGCGACACGGCGTGATGCAACACAATTTTTCACTGAAAGCAGGCCTTAGAATCATCTCCTGGGTCGACAAATCCGGAGGTTTATCGCGGCGTATTTGCCTCCCCGTGCGGCTCTATCGCTCGAAATTTCAAAAATCAGTAAATTAATTACAGGCAACCGAATATGAAGTTCGGTGCTCGTTGCCATTCACACGGGGCGCGCACGTAGTTTAACCCTTGTGTAGACAACCGGGTACCCATTTCTAAATTTCTTTTCGCAATTTGTTATGTTCTTGTCTAAAACGGCACTTGGTATATTATAGGAAGGGAGAACTAAGAGCTTCGGAAAAGTATGAAAGTAAAATTATTATAATATAGTATATTTAATAACCGTGAATATTTTGGTTGCCCACACAAAGGTTAAAACCGACGGGTTTCATCGTTCGTTCGAATGCAATTGGACTCTGTCTCCTCATTCCCGAGTGCATTGTCTTCGTTTTAATTCAGGCTTTGACGCGCATTCGCGGCTATTTATTATTCCCCCCGCGTTTAATCACCGATGCTCACGGCAGTGTATACGAAGCGGAGCATCGATCGAGCGAACATAAAGGGGAAGCCAAGCGAGCGGAAACGGAGAAGCCTGAAAATTCAGACTAGAAATGCACGCGGGAGAAACAATTTGGGGCCCGCCGATAAGCCGGCAAGCGGCGGTGGCAGTGATTTGCCTGGCAGAAAATGGTGGGTACCCGTCGAAATGCAAATGAAACGAGTCACGACGATGCGACGCAAGAATATCTACCCGTTTGAGTTCGCTTAGTGGGCGAGGATAACCTGCGGTTCGCGGCAAAAAATCGTAACACTCGCGGACGATTTGTTACTAGAGGACCAGTAATAAACACGGAACGACGCGACGTTTTATCGCAGGACAAGATGATAGCTGAATTTTCGAGGAAAAACCGGATCGAAATGTTCCTCCTGTGAAATGTTTCGCTCTACAGTGATTCCTCGATGAATGCGACAGGAGCAACGGCGTTATCCCCACCACAGACGGCGTCCCCCCGTGGAACTAATCAAAATAGAGTAAACAGAAGCTAAGCAGAGGCTTGACTTCGGGGAAAAAACAAATTTATGAGTATAAACATTACTGTATTTGGAAAAAAATGTTTTTCTTCACGATTGTCGATTCCGAATCTTCTGTAACAAATGCATGGTCCGACACGATCGCCCGTTTTAGAGGTCGTGAATAAAAAAGATCGACTGAGTTTCGAGGGAGGCGTATTTTTCGCGACTGTACCCCGTGAAATTGTAGATCGCCTCTAGTCACGCGAACCCAGAAGCGAAACAGTCGAACGTCACGAGAGGTCTGCCCTGTCCCGGAAGCGTACAGGCGGCGACGACGTAGCCTCTTTAAAGTTTTACCTGATAATGGCTCTAATCAACGAGCAGACGAGGTTCCCAAAGTAGAAGCAGTCGGTCGGTAATTACGGGTACGTCTTCTCTACCCTCTATCCTCGTCTGTCGTAACAACGAAGAGATATTTACCTGCAATTTCAGGGTCCTCCGCCAGGCGAGCATCTGATGCGCCTGTGCCCTTTGCCTCGCTCGAAGGGTCGCTATCACCGATTTCGCCTCCTCCAGGGACGTCACCTCCACCTCGACGGTATCCTTGAACAAATCGTTCGCTCTTCCCTCGGTGACGGCTAATGGACAGCTGTCCATCGACGTTTCGTCGAAGCTGCAACCAGAAATTCGGGCATCCTTTAGTTTCGGCACGTTTCGCGTTTAAAGAATCGATCGCGTCGGTCGACGGTTACGTTCTACGAAGCGAATATATACGTATATACTGACGTGCAAACTCGGCTTCCGCTAGGGACAAAAATGGCGTAGGGAAATGGCCATCTACCATGTGTTCCTACCAGTTGGTATTAGAAATTACTGAAATTTATATTTGATATTTGTTTAGGCACCTGAAATAAATTTACCAAGTGGTAGGAGTCCGTTCTTCTTCACTCTACGCAGTTCCTTCCCCCAGCGGAAGCCGAGTTTGCTCGCGAGGGTACGTGTAGGGTATGTATTAAGTGTGTGCGAGTGGTGCAACGTCGATTACTCACGACTGACGGAGACAGGTCGCTGTCGCGTGACGATTTGGCGTGGAGGGTTGCAAGCACGTTAGTCTGGGAAAGAAGTTTATTTGAGTGTAGCAAACACGCCGCGCAAAGGAACACGCTCGACGCGTCTGTGTTATATTCAGCTTAATATTTTCCGAATATCGGAAATCACGTCGACGTTCTATCGTGCAACGAGATCACGGGACAAGTATACGAAAGTAGATATACATAAACGCAAAGCGTAGACGTATGAATACAATTGTGTATAATCGAGAATAGTAGCTTGGTCGAGACGCTTTTTGATCGCTTCGAAAGTCGAGCTCTTTCGACGAACGAACGCGAAGGAGAAGGAAAACGAGGCTGCCGTTCGAAAGCGAGTCGAACTCGGCTGGTTTTATCTGTTCGAACCCGTTGCGATACGACTTTGTTCTGGGACAAACAGCGCGAGTGAAACTTAATAAGAACCGCAATGATCCACCGCGACCGCGCACTTTCGTCGCAGCAAACCGACTGTATTGAATGTCTCCTGGAGATTCGAGAGGGCAGCTACGAAACTGCAGTGGCTTTCGCGGCCTCCCGTTCCTCCGTATCTTCGGAGTCGCCACGTAAATTCCTCATATCCACGAGATTTCCTCCAACTCCCGAGTGCACCCTTTTATGAGGTTCTCTACAGATTTTCGGCTACCATGATTTGTGCTGCCTTTCGGCCGTATACACGGGCAACACTATTGACCGTATCCGTGTGTATAATCCAAATGGAGGAGAAATTCAATTTTTCTTTTTCGTATCGAAAGCTTTGAAATCATATGATTTATTCGCTATACAAGATATAATAATACATAGTGGAGTTAGGAGCATTAAGTTATCCGTTGGTTCCTCCATCGATAATTTTTCTCGACGTTAATTTGCCCGTACGAATTTCCCGCGAAAACCACTCCGAATACATGAAATCGGTCCTCGTGGTATCCCGTGGTAATATTCCTAGCTATAACGTTAAATGAAGCGTAACGCACACATATATAAGCAACACGCGACCGCAACCGCTGCCCTTTATACGCCAATTCATATTCGCGATTTACACGCGTGGTGTTCGCCGATTTCGAGCGGCAGATCGATACCGTTTACAATTTCAGGTACGATTTCCATAACGCAGCTGCATGGTATTTATGCAAACCGGTGCTTTTTCTGCACGCAAGCCCGTACCCCTTCCGCCAGTTGTGTCGGAATAAATTATGCATGAGTCACCGAGTGAGTCACCCGTTGATGTTGCGTTTTCGTTTGGCGCACGTTGATAAATTGGCATCGTGGTTGTGATCGGGTATTTTCCACGACCCAAGTGTCAGGTATCGTTATTTATGAAAAATGACTCGTGAGGCAGAATGGCCGACCGACCACCCTCCAGTTTGTCCGCCATCGCGAACAACCGTGTACGTATATTTACTAAACGCTTTCTTCGTGGAACGATTGATTTTCATATTTACAGGCCGATCGCCGAGAAATATCGTACCACCGGCGGCAAACGGCTTGCCACTCGATTTATCGAGTACAATCGGCCAGAGAGAGATACGGTGTGGAGTACTCCAGATACGTTCGAGCGCGAGGAAACACGAACCGTTTGGTTAGCCCGCGAAGCGCTTAATTCTAACCTTAAATGTACTGTTTACCCTTGCGTAACGAAGGACGGACAAGTGCTCTTCTACGATATCGATTGCGGAACGGCTCTTTAATTGTGTTTAGTAAGTACGCAAACGTTTGGACTCGAGCGGCGAGTAAATATCGTATATTGAGTTGTGATAATAGATCTCGAACTCGACACATCGACAGTATTTTAACGATCGTATCGGTAGTCCAAAGTCTGTCAGGGTCATTTATTAATTATGAGTCTTTCAATCTCGAAGGTAGTTACATTGAACGTCTGCCAAAAATGTCTATGAAACGCCCCTTCCAATCCATTACCAGAGAGAGCAGTCTGTCAGAATTTTCCATTGATCCATACATTCTCGTATTCCACGCGTACGACTTCTTCTACACGTATATTTATACATATATAGGTTAGAGAGTATTAAATAGGTATGGAACTCACGAGACTCGTGCCAATCGGTGGGAACTGCATTGGTCTCCGTTCCTATTTCCAACGCTCCCGTTGCGCACACATTTCATTAGAACGGTATATTGTTACGGCAAGCAAGTATGAACTGTCCGATCGCGATACACGGTGCACCGGCGGGTGTTCGAAAGTGAGTAAACAAAGTCGTTCCTTAGTCGGGCCCTTGCGACAACTCCATAATTCCCGTTGAAACTATCCCCAGTAGTCACGTGTATCGCGCGAAATTCGGTGCGGGTTTACGAGCCCCGCAGCCGTATGTTCTGGCTCCTAGAATTTCCCGCTCAATTGTTCGCTGACAATGCCGAGTCAGGATATTTCTTGCGCGACCCTCTATTTCAGCAGCGAAAGGACTTCTGATACGCGGCCCTGTACACGAAGCGTAGAGGCCCGTTACTAAGCGTAAAGCACGCATGGACGCACGCACGCTCGTATCCAACCCTTGGGATACGGGCTTGCGTCAGAGAAGCATCGGGAATGAGGGCAATGTCCGACAGTAATTGTGCTCAGGTGCTGTCACAGAAGTGCATATACAGGGTGTCCCAAAATAGCTTCGACTTTTGGAACTGAGCTATTTTGGGACACACTGTATACCCGTTGGAAACCGTACAGGGTTAACCGAGCCAGTCGAAAGTTCGCAGTCACCTGGGATTTCGATCACAGCCGAACAATGCGACCGTTCACCCCTTCTCGTCGAAATTCCTACTCCCTCTGTCCCTGCCCTGGAAGTTAAATAATTCTTGCCTCAAATATTCATTCGTGTCTTGGAGAAGTTTGCTCGATAACGGGGGCGGTGGCCTTTCTTCTAGACTTCTCGAGTACACCCAGAGCGGCAATCGATCAGCCCACTCATCGTAAGGAGGTGCAAGAAGGGCCAATAAAATTTAGCCCTTTCCGTTGGAGCTGGAGCTCTCGATCAATTACCTCGATAATTTAATTCTTGGTCTTCGATTTACCCTGGAGAAAGGGGTTCGTCGTGAGCTGGTGCGATTCATCGCCGGATGCACGCCGATAACGCAGCGGCGGTCGTTGTTGTACCGCCTGACACGAGGAAATATATTAGACTGACAGATGGTGGTGAAGGTGGTAAAGGTGATAAAGGTGGTAGCGTGGTATGTTCAGTGACCGTAGATGGCGTTAAGCCGTTGTCATGGCCGGCGAATTTTCGCAGATCGAAGTTCCGTGAAATTCCGTTCGATCGCGAAGCCAATGGTACTTCCTCTTAGCCGGTATTAGAACGAGTCCATGGGAATTCCAGAGACGAGATTTTTCCGCAGAGATGTCCCGAGGAAATACGAAAATACGGCTTCGGTAATTTCGATCCCGAATACTATGTCGTTCCAACCTCGACACCAGCCTTATGTTCCGTTAGGCGGCGTCGAAAAGAACGCGCGCGCATTGATGTTGCGGAAATGGCAAGGTGGTATCTTGATATTTTTCCAGGAAATTCGGGATTACAATCTCGTCGGAGATAATAAACGCTTCCTTCCCCCGCGGGTCTCTCGTTCGGCTGCATTAGTCCGGCGGAAAACTTTGCCGGAAGCACTTAAATCAACTTCACGGCGACGGGAAAGATTACGAAAACAGCTTTGAAAATACCGAATATTCGAGCAAACGAAAAAGTCACTTAAACGAATAATCGATTAATTGCGTCGAGTGAAGAAACTTTCGTCGGCAAAACGTCGGCGAAACGAATTATTCAAGTGAACGCAACAACTCTCCGCGACCCCCGCGTCCCCCACCCAACCCTCCAAAAAAAGATCGAAAAATTCCTATAGCAAACTCGGCGGAAAGTAAATTACTTTCGGTGCTTTGTAATTGGAGCACCGATGGACGTCAGAGTCAACGAAAAACCAAGGGAAAAAGTGCAAAGCAAAAGGGATCGTTTTGTTCGTGAAAAAAACTTGTTTGAAACGGTGCCCGGTAGCTTTTTAAACTTCCGGGTGGGATGAAACGGGAAATATAGTTGCTGCGAAAGAGGGAGGAATAATGGCCGAAAATTCCGTTCCATTCCAGAAAATTACGATATCAGTCATCGTTATTGCTCTTTCGGAGGATTAGAGAAGGGCGAGACGAGGGATGCAGTTTCTTGGATCTTGGGAAGTTATTAGAGCATTACGTAACGTTCGACGCGTGTCAAAAATAGTACCGATGAAAATTTTTGTATTAGGTTGATGCAAAAGTACGTCCCATTCGATCAGTTCTTTAGCCAAGAACCTCGGAACTTCTATGAGCGCGGGATTATGCAGCTACCGGAAGGATGGAGAAAAGCCATCGAACAGAACGGCACATACTATTATCGATTAAATGTAATTTTTAGTAAATAAACTTTTTCTTCAATTTCATAACAAAAGAACTCTGTTTTCATGTGCAGGCAAGTTGGGCAGGTGCGAGTCACACGTTGAAACGTTACCCTGTTCCAACATTTGGCAAACGTGGCAGCTGGCTCGAACGAGGTCCGAGAAGATTCGCGGAGAACGATAACTTTCAATATGCTCGTCGAACACGTAAAACGAAAACGATAACCGCATGAACTCGGGTTAGAAGAAGACGCCTAGATAAAAAGTTTGCTCGTACTGCAACTGCTCGAACGAAATGTAATCGAAATATCGATCGACCCGGCGAACGTCTGCAATCGAATTTTCGGAGAGTCCCCGGGTAATCATGGACTTTTCTCGAAAACATTTTCGATAACCGATAATTTTCAGGCTCCGTCAAATGGTTGCTGTTCGTAAGAAGCGCATCGAAGGAACGGCCGGTACGTTGTGTAAACGCGAATGCGGGGTAAAAAAGACCGGCTACAATCGTGATTACAGAGGTCGGCCACGATCCACCGGCGGCACGGTACCAAAGAGAAGACAGAGGCTGCAATGGTTAATTTATTGGTTGGATTGACCTCGTTTCCGGTCATCCGTTCGATTGCCGATTATTCGACGACGCTCCCGACGCAGCGCGACGGTTCGATCGGCTTTGTCGATCGAGTTCCGCCCAACGACGAACCGATTTGACCGAATCAGTTCCTCCCCTCCGCAGTGTCTACCTCTCCCTTACTTCTCTGTCACATGAACACGACAATGGGCCAAATAAATTATCCATCTAAGTCGATCTTCGAGAATTTTGGTTACACAGGTAGTGGAGTCTATTATGAAACATATAACCTATTACCCAACCTAGGAAATAAGCTAAGTGTTCCGTTAAAATTTCCGGGTTTTCGAAGTGTTCCATTGCAGAAAAAGTTTGGGAAACCCTGCCATAGACGGATCTCGGGGGATACCAGACAATACGGGAGTATCGAGATCCCGCCCAATCCCGAATCTTTCCGTTCCGACCCGAAGCTCAGGTTTCCGCGATCCGGGACGATCCGTAGATCCCTAATTTTCGGAGATCGGGTACCCCGTTTCCGGGTGATTCAAGGTGGAATTTCCGTTTTATCTTTCCTATTCGGACGACCATATTACTCTGTTTATATCGAGACTGTTCGCGAGTTATCGGAAATTCTCCACAGGTAGTTCGTGGACACTCTGTCTATATACTCACCGTACGCCTATCGCTTCGAAGCTTATTTCTATCGATCTGCCCCTGGACGAATCGAGCCCGGTTATACCGGCCAAAAACCTCCTCTCCGGATCGCGAGTGAGAGAGAGTTGCTCTCGTTCCCCCACGTTGGTCGGTATTTAATCGTTGGTTTATGTATTCGTCGAATTTCGAGGGATCAAACCGTCAGGTTGCCGCTGTTCCATCGATGGTTATGTTGTTTGCTGTCGAGTTATCGCGTATAGTTAATGAGCAGGACAAACTGGAAGGAGAGTGATTTCGGTTGTCATCGTCGCGTTTCCGAACGTTTGATACCCGATCGCGAGTTTCCATGGCTAATTCTCGGTGACATTGGGAAATACATGTCTTCGGGCTTCTGTTCGATTTTCGATCGGGCATCGCGGTGTTCCACTCGGAGCAAAGCTAATAACATTCCATCGTGACACGGAGTCTCAGTCGCGACGGGTAATGCTTATCGATTCCAGGGGAAAAAATTGGATGTATCCAGCATCCACGCGAGGAGTCCGAGAATCCGCTCTGTTCGACAAGAATTTAATTGTTATTGGACAGGACGAGCTGACTGTCGCGCAAGAATAATCGGACATGCTCGGCCGTAAAAACCTACTGGAATACTTTGGTCCCTGGAATATCTTTGTAAGCCGATGTTTTGAAGGAACTTTCGCATCCCGTTAAAAGAACACTTTTTCAAGTCTAAGAGGAAAACACTTTTGAGGAAAAATTGTGACAATTATTTTTGTTACAATCTGCCCCGGTCTCCCCTACCTATATGGTAGTGTAGCGTAACTGCAGCTGTGCATTAACGAGGCAAAATACACAAGGTAACGTTCAGAGTTTTAATATTTTTACGCTGGACGGGTAGAAAAGCCCCGTTTCAAGGGGATGTAATGAATTTCAAAGAGAGAGGAACAGGACCAACCAACGAATCTCGCTAAATAGATTCGGCTCGGACGCGACAGAACACAGCCTGCCGTGAATAGCAGGGGCGATATTTATTAATTTAGCGAATCAATTTGTCAAATTAACCGGTGCACTGCGCCGACGGTATTGTATTTTGGATTATTGAATCGAACTGTAGACGGCGAGTAGGTACAGGCATCGATGAAAGTATTTTTTTGTATCCATGCGATTGTCATGGTCGCGGGTGGCTGAACAACGAGGGTACGTTGATGCTTTATCGACGAGAGTGCTGTGCATAGCTGCGATCTCTCCGTTCGCATAAAAATATCAATCATCATCGTTCACCAGTATCGTTTCGAATAAAATTTCGTAATTATTCCATCCGCGTACAAGCGTTAATTGCAATTTAAGCGCCCTGGATTCCACCACGGCTCGGTATAAACGCGACGAGCGAAGTAACGAGATTCGGATGGGGATGAAATTGATCGGGAAGGAATTAAACAAAATATATTTTTCTGGTTGGAGAAAGGTTTCTCCAATCGCGAGTTCGTTTTTTTTTCTCGGTTAATCCTTCTCGAAGCCGGCTCCGTGGAAACGAGGAACATTGTAATCCGGGCTGATCCAATCAATCAATTACAAAGATGTCCCGCGGTACACGAATACTCAATAGTATTCGATCATCGTAGACGGCATCGCGCTAGCGAGAAAAAACACGGTTCTCGTCCCGTTCTGCTGCATCTGATTTCAGTGATTCACCCTGATTCAGTGCTCGATTTTATTAAAACGAATCCGCGGATCATCGATCGACTTAAAACCAGACGGTCTGGCTCACTGCATTCGTTCGATCTGCACCGAAATACACGGCGAAAATTGCAAACCGAAAACCCTGTACATTGAAAGATAACAGAGAAAAAACACATGTGAATTAAAACTGTCTGCCGGAAATATGATACGTATACGTAGGTACATACAGAAGTGCCAATGGCAGACGGAACGTTTCGTAGAGTTTTTCCGGGAGCTGTTTTCATAACGGAGAATAAACGCTCTCGTTGTTTCAGCACTTTGGAACACTTTTAACCATTTACTGTCTCGCGTTTCGCAGGCTTTCCTTGGGATCTCACTTTCGTAGGACAGAAAATATTTGCTCGTCTTACTCATCGGTGCCTCCGCTACGATATTTACTCGCAGATTCTCTCGTCTTGGACTCGCTGTTTCCATCGAACGGCTGGCTTTTCCCGTTAATCTCGTTAATCTCGTGACAGTTTCTCCTTCGAAACGCAAATACGGCACTTTTTACCCAGCTGGTTTCAAAGATATCTGTCCGACTTCATTTTATTGTCTCGCACCTTCGTGATTCTCTCTCTGAAACGTTCGATCAATGTTCTCTCTGATGGCGTATATCGCAAAAAAAATTTCAGTGACAGAAACAAAGTCAGTAGTTCTAAATCAAGGTATAAAGCTGTCGGTGATTCTGGGAACAAGACTAACCGGGGGATTCGCGACTTTCACGGAAGAGATATTTCAGACGTCCTTCCGAGCACGAGTAGGTATATACTCGTGTATATGTACCAGAGATGAGCAAACTAATTGTCTAGATAAAAAGTTTCGAATAACGAATAGAAGATAAAAAAAATATTTCGTCATTTTCAATCGTTTAACCGTGGAAATTTCAATTTTTATAATAACATAATACTTCTTTATGAATGGATCGACATTTGTCGAACAATTATTTCATTTCATTAACTGTTTAAAGCTCAGAACGACACCCGTAGATACTACTGCTTTTCACGGTGTATTATTCGAATAAAATTCTGCCCAACTCTCATATGTACTTAGAGAGATCTCGTAAACTCGTAGTTTGGTTATATTTTCCCCGGGGGACACGACGCATGAGACAGACCGGTGCTTTGTCAGAATTGACTTGCCAAATTGTCGCAAATATTTGCCAACTGAGACACACGAATTCGACGCTCTAGTCGCACTGGGCCTGTATTGTACTTTGTACGCGTCGGTGATTGTCGACGGGGAAGCGTTGAAAGAAACTGGTATGTATGTACATATAATGTACGAGTATGTACATACATACATATGTATACAGGGTGAACCACGAATCGTGATCAGTAGATATTATTCTGTTATTAGTAGTTCGATCGAAAATGTTTTTATCAGGTACAGCATGGTTTGAAGGTAGTTTTAACGTGATTATAGCAAATTTTTTGTCAACTCTTTTTTTTTTTTCATGATTTTCGAAGGTCACCTTCAGTTTTTTGCAAATACACCTATAATTTTTTTACGGCTATCTGTTAGAGGATTTCAAGACGAATTCGGTAAGTATCATAACATAACATGTGTTACTTTTTTTTTTAAATTGAATTTTTGAAAAAAAATTGAAGGAGACCTTGAAAAATCATGACAAAAAAGAGTTGACAAAAAATTTGTTTCTCTCTTGAAACCATGCTATACTTGATAAAAACATTTTCGATCGGACTGCTAATAACAGAGTAATCTCTACTGATCACGATTCGTGGTTCACCCTGTATGTGTGTATGTCAACGTGGGAGCAGCAGCTTGATAAAAACGGTTGTACACGACACAACAATAATATCATCCCCAGTAACGGAGGTTAAAGTGCCATGCAATATTTCATTGTTATTATAGACGTTGAAAGTATAGTTCGGTGTAGCGTGGAAATCTGGGAACGCTAAGTATCCTCGTCCGGCAATTTTTCCGGGTGCAACGGCACGGGGAAGATCCGAGAGATTAATGGAAAGCGAACGCAGCGCGGGGGATGGAGATGTGTTGGTTGTAAAACGAGCGATCGGAGTCGCGCGGAAACGGTCCTTCCCCTTGGAAAGGATTTTGCAATTATCTGGGTGCCGGGATGGTCGAACGCTCGGATAAAGGAGACGACGAGCTCACTCGATCAGGATCTGTCTTCCTTTCGCGGATCGAACTCAGCCGTTGTTCTGCTGGCTGTGCGTTGACAAATCGATAAAGAAGCAAGGAGATTACCTTTAGTCGAGCTAGAAGCACCCGTCGACGGGATCCACAGTAGAAACGACTCGCATCCTGCGCGGACAAAAACGGAGCATGACGCTCGTCGTCTGAGCTGGTCCGAGTTAGCTCCGTGCTTCCGTCGTGTCTCACGAGAAAAGGAATAATCGTACCGAGGAACAAATTCACCGTGGAACAGAGCGGTCGATCGATCGCGATCACGATCCTACGCGTGCACGGTTTGAGGGGGAGTGAGTAAGAAGGGGGAAACTCGGTGGAAAAGGGAACAATTATATTCTTCTGAAAGGAGACGAAGTGAGAGGAATAGGAGGGAGGATGAGGAGAGAACAAAAGGTTGCGCTAGGTGAGCAATATCGAGAGCACAAAAGCGGGAGAATGCGAAAGGGGACGCAGTCGATGCGATACGTACTTACCTCCTGTAAGCAGTCGCATCGTTGTGGCCAGGCAAAGCAAAAAGCGAGAAGCGAGAGATGAAAATAGTGAGACCGCGCTCGACGGGGAAAAAAACAAAGAGACGCGGGGACAACAAAACGTGACATCGAAGGGCCTCCGTGCCAAGGGTCAACCACTCTTACGGGCCTCGATCGATGGGATTTCGAATGGAAAACGGCGATAAGACGCGAGATGACAATACGTTCGAGATGCTCTTCTCTCGAAACGGTCCGAGACTCTCGGCTTCGTGCCAATGGGCTCTATTCTACGGCCGATTTTTTTTTCTCTCGTGTGTTTTCTCCGTCCGTTCAGTTGCATCTTTGCAACCTATATCTCGGGAGGATAGTGCACTTTGTCGCGGATTTTTTGCACGCTCGGAGTGTTGGCACAGCGGATCTTGCATTCGGCGGGTTCGGTTCCGTTCCATGCGCAACTCTGATACGGCCTGACCGCTTCTCCGCGTATACATATACACGGACACACACAAACACACAAACACTATGGAATGTTTCCATCCACGGTAACGTGTTCTTAAGATAGCAGATTGTACGGTCGTCCGTTTGTGCGTTGCACATTCATGCTCGCGAATAGGAATCGCAGCTCGATCTTGCTTGCGATCCTTACTGATCTGTCGAACGATACTCATCTGTTGGTTCCTCGAGGTCCAGTTTCTTCGAAAACAAACGTCCTTGCTGACGAGCATCCTCTATTCCTGGAAGAGTGTCGAGATTTCACTCCATCGTATGCTTGGTCCAATATATTCACACGAACACCGAAAATATCGTCCAACGAATTCGAGTTCACAGTGTCGCGATCGCGTTTCTGTTACGATTCGAGCGTCCGTGGCGAAGGAAGACAGCGGCGGCAGCCCTGAAGACGCACGAAACTCCAAAAAGTGAACGAATTAATCCAACTGGACACGCGAAGATGCTCGAAAGGAGACACCACTGTGATTCTTACAATTTGACGAAGACGTTGAACGGAGGAGATCGACTCCAGCCTGCGAGCTGGACGGCCGAAACGCGTTTCGAATCTCGTGTGGCGAGGAGAGCGAGCCAAGAAGCCGCGCAGACGCTCCGAAGCGAAGTACATGTAATTCCGAGGAAGAGACGGTGGACGATTAAGCGGGGCTGGGAGGATGAGCCTCTGGTTGGTTTGCAGCAGTGGCGGCGCGGCGCAGCGCCACGCAGCAGATGGAATCGCGACTGGAGTCAGGGACGCGCGAAATGCCACTCTGGCCGGAACTAGCGCACTGGCTACGCATCGTGTGCAACATGCTACCCCTGATCGGCCACGTGTTCAACGTGTCGACTTGTGCTACTCTGCACCGAATGGAAATCAGGGAGAAACCACGATTTCGGTTTTCGTGATTAATGGTGTCGTTTGTCGGTCGAACAATAAGGGGCCGAACGGTCAGGTATAACATCGTGGACGGTATAGAGTAACTCGTTAACTGGTATTTCCTGTGCATCGATCGTATCGATCATGACTTTACTTGATCGTAAACGCCCCGTGAGCCTAATATAGGCAACATAAATTTCCGGTGGAATTCTGTATATGTTCCATCGACCGAAAAGCGAATCGAAGGGTTGAAGTCGAAACGAGAATTAAACGAAATCCAGACCAGCGACACCAACGTCCCCTGGGGTTCAGGATTTTCACATATTTTCACGCTGGAGTATCGGTGATTTTCTCCCCTGTATTCGGTGAGATCGAGCTTGCGACGAAATTCCTACTCGATAACTCGTGGATGAAAATCGCGGTCGCGACAGTAGAAATTGCGGCTTTGTTATGCGCGTGGAATACGTACGTACATACCACGCGGATCCGAGGGGTGCAATCAGAACGACGCCATTAAATCGCGTAATTGGCGACCGACCACGCTGTTGCGTTACCTGTGTAGATTCGGAGCGCTCTTCTAATTCTCGGGAAGGAAGATAACTTCAATTCCGCGTTTTAATGGCAAACCGAGAACGAAATATAGAGCGTGCAGTTGAAGGAAAGATTGAAACAAAGCAGTGGGAATCTGTCTGAATAATTACTTGCATTCCGTGGGAATGTCGCATTATCAGTGTTATATCGTATACTAAAATACAATGGTACATTTACAATTTTCTGGTTAACTGTACGGGACAGAGATCGTAACCAGAGATGGGCAGAATTTTATTCGAGTAATACTTAGCGAGAAGCAGCAGTATCTAAAATCGTCATCCTGACCTTTAAACCAGGGACTTAATGCCGGTATAATTTTGATACCGGTATTATGCCCAGGGACTAAAACCGATATGATTTTGGTACCGGTATTATGCCAGTAAAGGTATACCGAAACCGATATATTACCGAAAACCGAAATAAATACCGGTATTTTTTCGGTTGTACCTTCGTAACCCTTATAGAAACCGAAATACCAAAATACTTTTTTACATTTTTTATTCGTTATTCGAAACTTTTTATCTAGATAATGAACTTGCCCATCTCTGATCGTAACTCATGGTTGTCGAGTATGAATATTGTAATCAATTTTGACGACATCCCATAGACTAATTACGCGTGCAACTCGATCCAGCTGTCGTCGGAGTTGGCGACGGGAGAGGGATAATTTGTTATTCACGCGTCCAGTTCTCTTCTGTTGGAATCGAAACAAACGCCCGAAAGAGCAAAGTTCGCATGGACGTAGGTGTATCGTGTATGTATCGTGCTTTTATGCGAATTCCCGACTACCAGCAGGTGTTCGCGTAATTTCCCAACTTTTGTTCCAGCCAGGTGATAATGCGGGGAATCGCGTCTATTCCTTAATGACTGCAGCTGCTCCGTGCATCGAACGCAAATTTTCTCGCGGAGAACTTGAGACACCTGGCTCGAGAGAGATAGCGACTGGTGCCAGTGTACGAGTGGTAACTCGTTATAACATAGGAGGAGGATCGCTGGATTTCCTCCGTATTCACGGAACGAAAAGAGTTCCACTCGTTGGAAATTCGGCGCTCCAAGAGGGTTCGAGTTTCTCCAGTTATCAGGGATCTTACTCCGAGGGCGTATTATGCAGAAGCTATTCGATTACAGGCGAGCCGTTTAGCTCTGAATCGATTGAGTAGAAATCGTTTGTCGAAGGAATCAAGAAAGACTCTCTGCAACGAAATCGTTCTGTTTATCGGATATCTATACCGTTGTTCGATGGAACGAAAGCCGACTTGCGAACGGGAAACAGGGGATCGCGGTGACTGCTGTCACACGCTGATCGGAGAACATTATCAAGGGACAGGGGCACTCGATCGGTGAATTAACAACGGGAGCATACGCATAATTGAATTTCCCATGACGTAGTGTGGCGTAACGTGGCGCAATTCCGCATTGTCGGTCTCGGTTAGAGCAGACGAGAGAGGAACGAGTAGAAAATTGACTTGGCGCTGCCCGAGGGTGGTTACTTTTCAGGTAAACGAGGAAATAGATATTCGGTCGGCGAAACAAAGTGTGCTCGTGCTCGCACTAAGAAATTCCACCCGACAAAGAGGAAAATTACGAGGGAAACTCGCGGCTGCGCGAAGACTATCGCAGAGTTTTCTCGTCCTTTGAGGCAGGACCTCCCTCGTGGCTTCCCTTCGATGAGACACGTCCGCGGTACGCGAGGACGGTTGAGATCATCGTGGGTGAAAGGCGCGACGAGACGAGAATAATTTGGTGACCGAATGCTCTCAGTTTGCCCCGCGAAGAGAACCAGCAGCGGCGTCGAATGAATTTCTTTTGAATTTAATAACCCGCGTCGCTGTATAATCGCCGGAGACGTTGTCTGCCAGCGAGAAACGAGAAGACCGGAGCACACGGGTCAACCTTTATGCAAATCTTCCCGAGGAAACAAGCTGCGTCGCTGGAATAGATATATAGGCGGGGATTTATGAATCGAATTTCGGGTGAGATTACGTAGCCAAGAAAATTCTGATACGACGCAGGATACGAGCGGAAAATAACGGGGCACCGAGAACGAGAGGAACGCCGACGGGTAAAACGGTCGCGGGATAAAATTTCGATTATTCAGGACGGAGGTTGGACAGCTCGTACGTTCGGGGATCGGTAAGGGCGCAGCGGAAGGTAAATCGAGGTGAATCTCTGGCGGCGAAGAACCTCTCGAGAAAATGATGCCCGCGGCCGCCGGTCGTGAATTTTTTATAAAACCGTAGAATCGCCGGAATAGAGGGCTGTTGCGACTAAGGACAGCGCGAAAAGAACACGAGCGAGCGGACGTGACGTCAATTTGAATCGGAAGGGCCGACGTATGTGTACGGTGGGAAGAGGTGCAAAACGAGACTCGAACAGCGAAGAGAATTGCACGGGGCAGCTGCGTTCCTCGTGCACGGTCATCGCGATAAGATTACGAAATAGTACATACTGTGTATACGTGTATCGAGACTCTGCACAATCGGCTCACTCGAACCGTGGCGGCGCCGCGGCGTAAACGTGACGAACCGCTCGAGGAGATACCAGAACTACATAGCTGCATAACTTCGTTCTGGTTGTATCGAACCTTGGAACGTTATGTATATGTTCGGACCTGAAAAGAGTATATATTCGTTTCGAGTAGATATGTAAGAACCAGACAATGTTCATAGAAGAATTAGATTTTTTGTCCCCTTGTTGCTATTCCATCGTACGAGCCAGTATTTCGTCTATTTCACGATGACTCGAATAGCATATTGGGAACGACGAGAGAAATGGTTCACTCGAAAACGTGGAACGGAATATCGATGCATGTAGCTCGGTCTGTGAAAGTATTTCCAACCACGAACGGCCATCTTCGTTTTAATCGAGCGAAACCAACCCAGCCGACTGATCGACGAATCATTTTTCACGTTGGCGAGGTAGTCCGATTGAATGGCCAGGATAGGGCAGAGTTATAGAGTCGCTATATCGCGATACGTTTTCAGGCGAATAATTGCTTCTGGAAACGGGAATATTTCAGTGGCGGGAATGATCGAACCGGCGTCTCTTCCTGGACTCGGGTGACTTATCACTGGACCACCGTGACTCGGCGTGGCGTTGTATTCTTGAAACGCCGGCCAAGATTCGCGTACAATTTAATCTAGGATAGACTTAAATCTTTCCAAGCTTTGCTAAAAGTTAACGAGCGATATGTTCCAGCGGACAGCCCCTCTTGTCGATCGCATTAAATCTCTCCTCCCTCGCGATGTCGCCGTTTAAATATTACTTCTAACCCCCGCCGTCGGTGTTGTCTTTCCTCCCGGAAATGGTCGTTCTTTCTCTAAAGAGTTCGCCGTTTCTTTTCTCGATCACGCAAAGACGAAACAAACGACTTCCGGCTGATCTTATTCCCTTACGAAGAATGAAACGAACGCGAGCAATGGCGCGGTAAACTCGGGACCGAGCGCGATTCGCGACCGCTTCCGAGGACGTTCGCCGCGCAACTGCCGCCGTCAACGCCGCCACCGTAGCCGCAGCCGCCAAATACATATTCGCCGATGCTACCACGTTCACGTTCCTCGTATTTGCAAGCCCCGAGCAACCAACCTACCGAACGGTGACTACCTGCTGCAGCTGCCCAACAACCGACAACCTCTGACAGCGCTGGCACGCCCCTCCAACCCGCTTTCTCCTCGCCACCCTCGCAGTCCCTGATAATGATCGCAATAACGGTTCGTCTTTGTCGATCGAAATCTACGTATAATGCGGAATCGTCGTCTGTTGTTGTATAGAACGAGTCCCTGCAATTTTTAGTCACGAAATCGGTTTTCCTGGTGTTTAAGTGACTCTTGAACTGTCTGACTATAATTTCTGAATTCCCTGAGGGACAATTTCACCGTTTTAGAATATTCTGATACGTTGGGAAAGGGATGAAAAAAATGTATTGTGCTCCTTCGCACATTCTTCGCGATTCACCGTCCCAGGGACCACTTAATTAAAGGACAGGCCAACTACCGAGCCAGAGTCAACAGACGGGGGTTTGTTCCCGAGGGTTTTCTTTACTCAACCCTGAGTCCCGTTCTCTCCTACTCTCTACGTTCGTGTATTTTCTTCGGAGCTTTTCTCGACGACGTAACTCGCGATTATCCAACCGGGTCGCGTGAGTCGGATCATTAACGCGATCCAATTGGCGATATTAAGGCCCGTTTACCAGGCCATTCTCGTTAGAGTCGAAGAAAAGCGTCGGTGGCACCGTCTGGGAACAATTCTACGATTCGTGAAAAATCGCCGATTCGACAAAAATCGATGTTCGTTGAACAGAATCCATGATTTATCGTTGAGACTCTGGATTATACGATATGCTATGTATACACACGTATCCTCTTGTGCTGAATGAAACGCTCGCTTTTGTCTAGGAAGACGTTGACGTTCTATAGATCTTTACAGATCCCTAAAAGCAATCGGAAGAACGTGCGTGGGTAGACTACGGTCTTGCATTTCACCAGGTATTCTTGGTGTATACATGGTGATTCATAAATCCATGTCAATACTTTAGGGGGTGAATCAGGTAAAAAATGTCATATAAACATATGTTCTATATATTTTAGTATTCGAGTAATGAATAATTAAGGAATAAGTGCCCACCTCGTGCCTCAACCAGAAACTTCGAACTATTTCTTTAATCATCCATAACTGGAAAACTAAGGTATACAGGATATATGTTTATACGACGTTTCGTACTTATAGTAGTGTGTAGATTTACTCCCTGAAGTATTGACACGAATTTATGAATCACCTTGTATACGTATCAGAGTTGGGCACAATTTTATTCGTGAAAAACAACAGTATGTAGGATGGTCATTCTGACCTTTGAACAATTTATGAAATGAAATAATTGTTTGCCAAGTGTCTATTCATTCGAGAAGAAAGAATTATGTTATTGAAAAAATTGAAATTTTCACGGTTATGCTATTAAAAATGGCGAAGTACATTTTTATCTTTTGTTCGAAATTTTTTATTTAGATAACGAATTTGTCCATCTCTGATACGTATACATTGAACGGTGCCCAAGATGTTTCGTTATTGGTGTATCTACCGTTCGACCAGGATGAATCAGCGAGTTCAACGACCGGGTTTCTCGAACAACCACCGCTGGAGCCTTCTCCATCGCGGGCTTGCGTTTTTCGCCTCCGAATTAACAAGTTCTGGACAAGGTTCATAGCAGAAGGTAAGATGTTTTAATCCGTCACGATGTCCAATTAATTTTCCACCGTTCCCATAGGACGAATAAATTGTAGGACCACCCGGGATATATCTGAATTTCCGGGCATCATGCAGCCTCACCGAGGACATGCATGGATTCCGCGGAAACGGTTGATAAATGTAAAGATAACGTATTCGGAGAGAAATTTCGCCGGTTGAAAAGTACAATAATTTATGAAGTCTCGACGGATTCAGTCTCGCTAGGAAGAACGGAATTTCCGGTATGTATCCCGATAGCAATTTCGAGAACGTCGATCACACGTGACGTCTGTTGGTACGTGTTTTTCTCGGTATGGCAACTGATCGATACTATTTCCTCGGCCTGAGAGATATTATGTAAATCATTTTTTCGTATCGACGTCCGCTGGCCTTTTCTGCATTCACGAGCGACGTCTCCGTCCTATCCCTTCCATTTTCGACGTTAATATTCGTTAAGACTCTGCCAGCCGCATGCAAAGTAAAAAATATCTTAGGGAAATGGCGTGTAAAGTAAGGTACGCATCACGGAATCGATCGACCGTGAACGCGTCAGGGAAAAAACGGCAGTCGTGATGATCGAGAAGGGAAAATGAGCGACGCGTAATTACTGGCGATCGCTTTCGATTATCGTCAACGACGATCTGCACGGTTCGTTCGCCGAAAGAAACGAGGATGGTGGCCGTAGCGGTTGACAGCAACGCAGCAACACGTAAAACTTCTCTAAAATGGTGATTTTATTTTTACGCCCGGCAAACAACCCCGTTCTGCTCTACTCTGACTTATCTGTCGCCGGCGTTCCACCCCTGAAATTGCGTATCACCTCGCAACCACGGCAAAGTATTTATTCAAAATAACACACGGGCGAAAGGAGAGTCGATCCAAGCAGAGATTGCGAAACGGTCGCAAATCGACGTCGAAAACGTTGCTGGCTTTTTCCTGGTGATTCATTCTCCTCTACTTGTCCTATCTATTCTGGGAAACCACACGAGAACGAGGACAGAACGGAACTAACGGAACGTGAAATATCTTCGACTGGCCACAAAACCATTTCGTTAAAGAGACAAGATGAGGCGACACGTAGAAATGTAGTTTCCAAAGGAAGATGTTCGAGTTTAGAGCCTTGGATCTCGCAGTTTTGTTCCTGCGATACGGAGGAATTGCGAGCTCAGAAAAGGCATGACTCGGAATATCGAACAGCTTTCGGTGAAAATAGCGCATCGCTTTACGGGCTGAATAAATGATCGATCTCCATTTGGGAATAAAAATTATTCAGCGAGTGGATGGACGGTTCGAATAGGACGAACGAATATATTCCTCGACGTTGCGTCGCGAATCGAGCTTTCCGTGGATTACTGTTCGCGGTAGAATGATCCTATGGAAAACTTTCCGTAAACGCTAGAGAGAATACGGGATTCAATTTTCCTGTTACCAAAACAAGTAATTACATGCAAACCTAGTGAATGGATGTAGGTACGGAGTTACGAAACTCTGGCATTGTACGCGGGATCCGTACATACTTTCGAGAGGATCTTTTTCAATCCGTCTAGTCTCTGTTCTGTCTATAATACCTTCCATTTAATAACGATTGCTTCGCTTGCTTACTCCCTGGGAATTATCGAATCGATCGATGTTCAACGTGGTAACTCTAGGTAGATTGTACGATATCGTAGAGGGTCTTTTTTTGAATCATTGACAAACGAGGAACGTCGATCTTTCTTTCGAGTGCTCTTCGTTCCTGGCTGCTCAGATTCTCTGAGATTAACAGGACGCGATTCTCTCTGTTCAGCGATCTTGTCGCAGTTATCAATCAGACACTAGTCTCGATGTGTGCATGTGTGTTTGGCTGAGAAAAAGTAAGAAAGACAGAGAGTGAGTGAGTGAGGGGGATTGGCGATTGTCGGGAATCGTCTGGCGAAAATCGTACTCGAAACCGTTAATGTTTTCGGCTCTGGTCCCGCGATCGTGATTTATGTCTCGTCGAATGGTACGTAGCGCTCGTAAATCAGAGAAACCCTTTCTATACAGGGGCACAGGCCATCGCTTGTCGAGTTTGACGTTGCATCGGCGAAGGAAAGATGGGGTGGTAGGCATCTAGTTGCAATCGTAAAGGCAATTAAACGGGATGCGCTTGTATTGTACATACGTCACTCCCGAGCACTCGTCGCTTCTGATTAAGGGAACTCGATGAGTACGACGTGTCGGGATTCGGGTGTGCTTCTAATTGATCGAGCCGAAACAGGGTTCAACGGCACGAGTAAGGGCGAGAAACTATTGGTTTCCGAAGATGAATTATGTTGTTTGACCAGCAACAATGAAATTTCGAAATAACTAAACCCGGGTAAAGCTGCCTCCTTCCCGTTCGAAGAAGAACCTGCACGCAAATTCTTAATAAGTATAAATTGAAACCTTCAACTTTCGATTGCTACCAAAAAATCGCAAGGTCGACGATAAAATGATTGAAAAAGAAACGTTATAAAAACTTCTTTTTAACACGAGCCTTATGGAACTGTAATTGATACTGATAAGTTAATCACTTTTTATTCAGTTACAAAAAATAATAGATTCATAAAAAATTAGTTGGTTATAGACTTTTTTTACTATTGATAAAATATGGAGCTCCAGCTAGATACGACACCAAACGCGTGAGCTACTTTAAAAGATTACCCGTGACGCTCTCAAAGTGTGCTCGACATAGGTAGGCCCGGCAGATAGGGGAAGTCGATGTAGGAGGTCGCGCAAATTTCATTTGCCCCGTCATGACTAGAATTAAGCAGGACGAATCGTTAGCGAACGAGTAGAGGCATGGACGCAGTAAAATGAAATCCTCTGTGACAATATTTGCACGGCACCAGGATCAGAGATCAGGCTGTCCAAGATATTCCAACTTGCCAAAGGAGATATCCAAGCGCGCGTACATATGTACATAATATATATATCTGGAACAGGTACAACTTTATCCGTGACTGGAATTAATCTCGTGCTCTGTTATCCGCCGCGGCTTTAGACACCTCGAGTGTCCTCGGACTTTCCAATATTTTCGTATTCCTCGCGAACGAACTCGGTCATGTCTCCGCGAATCGCTGAAAATCAGCTCGGTAACGGTGGATAGATGGATGGATGGGTGGATGGGTGGATGGGTGGATGGTTGCATGCATGCATGTATGCACACACTGTCCTCTGTATTTCAACGGTATAAAATACGCTCTGCGTCGAACAAATTAGTATCGATTGAATTAAATGTCTACATTTACGGACGGTCCGTAATACCGAACGGAGGGAAGGCCAGTAATATCAACGATACCAATAATATATCGATGACACACGCGTAACAATGGAATTAATACCGCATCGAATTACAAATATCTACTCGATTCTGCTCGTGCCCCTCCGAATACACCGTGTACATATACCAATGTATATATAAACAGATATAGAGAGAGTGGAATGAATAAATATATAGAGAGAGTTATATTGGTTTTCGTCGATAATTAAAACAGTCGTGCGTACCTGGACGTTTTCCCAGAATCATGGATAGAAAAATGAGAAAACAGTGTGCCCGATGTGCCGGTGTGTTGTGTTTGGTTTTGGTTCGCGATGACTATCGAATCGGGGGGATAGGAATATTTTGTTGTGCACATCCCCGGGGATACGTTTAGATCGATATTTAACTGTGAAAAAACAAGAGCCGATCTACTATTACTTCCGGTCATTCAAATGCCGGAAACAATGAAGGAGACTTTGACTATATTTTAAACTGAGTACTGAATATTGTATCCGTGACTAAATCTTTGTGTTATGCGATTAAACTTACGAGCGATAGTGTATGTAATCCATTATCCACCATCACCACGACCACGGTAATGTCGGTAGAAAGCAATGGTTAAGATTTGCAAATTCTCGGCGTCATTTCACCGGAACTCTGCAATGCGAGCGGTCATTCTATTGTATAAAACAGTGTCCGAGGTTCGTTCATGGATTGCGGGCCACTGAATTAAATGAAATCTACCAAGCGGGGAGAGTGCATTATGTCGATGAGTCCGGACCTAATTTCCCGGGTACTCGGCATTTCAAACCCGGATGGAACCTCTTTGTTATTTTCTACTTCTTTCCATTCTCCCCTTTGTTTTTGGTTTTAATCCACTCATCGTTAGCCAGTTCCGACAGAGAAGCGTGGGGGGTTGCAGTTCATTCGCGCAGGGTAGAAATTTTATTTTCCGACGTACACGATCGGGTAGTTCGTTGCAGTATACGCAAGCAGGGAAGAGATTGTTTACGCTTTTTACGGTGACACGAAACCCCGCGCTGACCGTGCGCATTGAGCTTCATATTACATACTCGCCAAAATTCTGTCTATATTTTTTCGCGAAACGAGATTTCGGAGAATATTTCCGGCGACATTGTGAAAAAGGAATTGAAAAATTTCATCTACTGTAACCGTTACGATTACGAAGGAACAGTGGTTCGAAGCCCGAATATTTAAAAAAAAAACTCACGACATTGGTATCTCTAATAAAATCTCAAATTAATTAAACAATCGTTAAAGATCCCGAAATTCTTGTTTTAATTGTTATGAAATCGATGGTAATCGAAAATAAAGGAAGTATGCACACAGGGATTCGGTTCACCGACGACTAGCGCCATCTGGTGCGCGACCGTGAAAACAGATGGTACCGACGACGCCCGGCGTCGTCGTCGGTGTCGATTCGTTTCCACAATATTCTTCTGGGCAGCGATGCGTCGTCGTCAATGACGACGAAAACGCAGTACACTACCGGAAGGGAGGCATTGAGCGCATCAACGCTTCCGGAAGTGCACGTTCTCCACAGTTTCCTGTCCGTTATGAGCGGCAAGTTGTAGAGCGGAAAAAGCGAGTCCGAATACACAGCCGGCCAATTGCCTCTTGACCGTCACTCGCTTGCTTCCACTGTATAATTTAGCGCAATTAAACTGTTTTTAGATTCTTTTTAACCCACAAATTGTCACGGACGACGTAGCATTTAGTTGGCTAACGCGTATCGAATCACCTTTAGACCAGGTGAAAATAACGGTTAGACTCCTGGATACATTTAAATTCATTTAATTTAATTCTTATGGGTATGAACCGTTTTCAGAATATATTAAAATAAACAATGGAAGTGCACGGTAAATTTGTTTTTTAAAGTCACTCGGTGAATTTGAGAAAAGATCAATTCGGGTACTGTAGAAGAATTTCGCATTTAAGTTTACAGAATTTATTATAACTAGCATAGGAGCGAATTTGTTTGTATTCTTTATGGGTTTGTAGATGAAATGTTAATAATATTCGAGTAGTTACTCACGCTAGAGTGGACTCGAGGATTCGCTGCGCCTCAAACTCACCTGAAACACAAAAAAAGGGTGGCGTTGTCAACGTGGAGGTATAACAAATGGGGATGAAGCGAGGAAACGAGGATAAGAAATGTGGGAACCAAGTAAAGAGGCTTGGAAGGAGAATGGCGAATACTCAAGGATTATAATATGAGCAGTCCAGAATCGCGGAATGTTTTCTCGCGGGATATCGTCGCGAAAATGGCAAGTTAAAAATCGCTGGACGAGTTTCTCAGAGGGTATCAAGATCCAAGATTCAAGAGAAAGAAGGCAAAAGGCAAGAGGCGGGAGACAGGAGGCCGTGGAACGACCCTGACACGCTTCTAGATCTCATCTAGCTCGTGCTAGGCAAGCGTTACACGAGCCCGAAAGCCGTTTGCATGCCTCGCCATAAAGAACACCGCTCCTTGCTTAATTATGTGGCTGCCGCGCCATCTTTCCGACACAACGAATCGTTGATATCCTCGCTTTTCTACAGGGAAATCCTTTCCCATGGCCCCGGGGAAAGAAAAGAGGAACGAGAATTGGCGTTGAAACGCCGCGAACGCCTCACGGATCTTGAACGTGTTCGAGTAATAAAGTTGTTGTTCGCCCCGAGCCACGGTGAATACGGAGCTCGATCGTTTGCACGGACTTTATAAGATCGGGAAAAGCCAACGGTGCGACGATATCACCGATCGTCCAAGCGATTCAATTAAATTGACTGTACGTAACGAGACGCGCGGTTACTTTCAATTGAGACCTCGAACGTTGCTAGCATCGAAGACAGCGCTCGGAAGAATGGAGTTTTCTATCGCGCAAACTTACATTATACAGGGTGTAACAAAAATGTTATCCGACCCGGAAATGGGGCACTCGGGGGGTGAATTGGAACTAGTTTGTCCTTAGCAGCAATGTTATCCGAGGCTTTGTTAACGAGATATTAACAAAAAAACCCAACCAATCAGAGCGCGAGTCTGCCAGCCGAGTTCCCAGGGTAACGCTGCCTACCAGTCGCGCAACATTTTTGTCACACCCTATAGAATGTAGAAGAAACAAACATTTATGATAGCCATCGGAATTACTCGGCGTGGGAACGACTTTTAGAGGCTGTATGGAAGCGAAATTAAGTAATTTCGGAAGTCCTTGTTGGGCGGTTCAAGTTACCGCATGGCGAATCGAACGATACCCACTGGATTCTGAGCCAAAAAGTTTGTTTGCGTCGTATATCATCGCTCAGAGTGGAGAGTTACGAGCCAGCGTGATGAATGCTGTCTGGTGTTAATCTCCCCGGTCCAGGAAGAAATATCGTCGACCGAACGGGGCGCAGCAAATTGTCCTCAAAAAGTTATAACATATATTATCGGCTGGTCGTCGTCCAGGCGTTTCGCGACCGTTAGAGGCGACTCACTGTGATTTCCCGCTGTGGTTGGGAACCACGCAGGGACATCCGATTACGCAACCGTATTACCGTTTTCCCTAGTGTGGCCCGTAACCAACGAGGCCTGCCACGATTAATCATTCGCGGACCACGCTGTCCGTTTTATTTTCGTGGCTAACGACACCTCGCCAATGAAGATTTATGAAGGAACGCTGCGCCGCGTATATTCCTCTTCGTGCTCGGAGGCGTATTCGGGGGAAGAAGCTCCGAACGAGGATGGAGGTGTAATTAACCGGGAGAATTTCTCGACGAGCATCCAGTACTCACCTCAGACATGGGATTCGCGAAAATCTTTCGACGTTTGAGTAATGGGATCGACTCTGAATTCCGTCCTGTAACGCTAATATGAAATTCAGGTTCGCGAACTCGAACTCGATTCCCAAAAAGATATGTTCCAAGCGCGTCGAACAATGCACACCACACAAGTGAATTTGAATCGAGCAAGGGAGTATTCTATTGTATGTACCCACGTGTATTCTTCCAATAACCTACAACGAAACCTCCCCAGTGCAAAAGGGAGACAGAGGCGAAGCAACAATGACAACACAAGACAGAATAAAGGGCGTTCTTCATCGGTTTTCGATCGGAAATGCGATTCAGATATTCATCAGTGTCCTGTGTAACGTGATCTCGGTCTCCGTATTTCCCTCCAGATGGAATTCGATCGGTCGATATCGTGCCACAGAACTGGGTTGAGCAAGCCTTGGATGAAACCGCCTTAATTTCCTTCGTTTTCCTGCTAATTATCCCTGGCTTTCTTCCTCAAATGGATCGCTGATTTTATCGCGGTCCCGCGAACAGCCTTGTTCCCAACACTGGAGTAAAGTGAACAGGAAAATATCATTTCGGATACTCCGTGACTCGCTTGATATTTAAACGAGGATGAACGCAATATTCACATACACGCAGCAAAACATCGCGTAAATGCGAACGCCAACGTCGACGCTGATGTTAACGCATCTCTTCGCATAATATCCTTTAAAGTCTGCTGTAGGTGGTTTCCAACCTACGATTCGATGCAGTCCATGTTCTGTACGCCCACCAGCGTGCAATTTGCAAACACACCCGAAAACTTACCGCGTACATTGTATACATACATCGTTGTATTCAAAGTCTACCTAACCCAGATCCAACCACCGAGACGTTATATTTCCGTTAAGAAATCCGTGGATGGTTCTAAGGAAACTCGACTATCCTCTGTAGGTACAATTTGTAATTTCAGACCGCCTCGCGATTTCCAAGGGAAAACGAGCCCAGAGGCTGTAGAAGCCACGCTCCGTAATTCCATGGCCACCAGAAATTTGGAGTTTGGACAGAAACTACGATACCGAGATCGTTCGCGGTACGAGGACATAACGAGGCGAAATTCCCACAAAGGCGAGTAACTGGATTACCGATTGAAACCCAGATCTCTACGTACACTGTACAATCGCGTGGCCCAATGATCGTACAGCACCGTACGTAATGAACGCGGTTCTAGCGGATCGTAATATGGGGATTACTGAACACGGAGCAGGTGATTGATCGGTCGAATAATTAACACCGATGCGACGATATTGTTTCGAGCTCGTTGCAGATTAACGAGCTAATTTCATTACACCTCTTTTCTCTTTATTTTTCTTCTTCATTTCCTTCGTTATATTATCATTACAACTAATATCGATTAATGAGTCGAAATCCACACGTTGTTTACAAAATACTAGAATAAAATAAATGTAAGTAATTGTAAGTATACAATTAGAAACATTTAATAAAGGAAAATACAAACAAAAAAAATTAATTACAGCCACGACATAAAATGCGGCACCATGTTCCCCGTATTTTCGAGCGTATAATTCCCCGTTCGTCCGATCTTTACCACCCAGTCGTAGAATGCGACTAAGCTACTTCCCCGGGATTATGTAAGATTATTGGAATGTACGTGTAACCGGATAACGAAGCCGATCTAGAAATGCGACTACATTAATCTCGACCCTGCGTCGTCACGTATGTGTGTATGTCTGTATCTTGCTCAGAATCGCTCGCTCTCGTTCACCATCGGCGCAGCTTTGTTTTCCACACTCTGTCGTTGTTACCATGGGCAAAAAATTGTCGAATACGATACGAGATTACACGACAGTTTCTAAGAAATCATCGACCTTGCGAATCCTCCCAAACACACTCGACTTGGGGCTAGCAAACCCAACAAAACAACGTATGCAAATTCTGAAAAACTTCTATGATGAGAAAACCTCTCGTATTACATCCATCCACCCCTTTCCATTTTTTTGTCTTTATGACAACGTTCCAACTATCACCAGGGGCATTCTGCCAAGCTGCGTCCGTTTCCATTTTCCACTCTCCTGAAATCTTTGCCCGTTCTCGTATTTCACCCTTAAAAATGCTGCAACGATCTTTACCGTTGCATTATTTTCCATGCACTCTCGTCATCGATAAATCTCGTCTTGTTCACTGGTTACGAAACTTCGAATGTTCACGCGACGAGACATTACGTTTTCAACAGAAAAGTTCCCTACTCGTTTCGTTACATAAATTTTGTACCTATAGTCTCGAGGTAATAGCGTGTCTGTATCGATGGAGAGCGAGTCGAGTCGATCGTGATCGCGATCGCACGCGAAAATAAACGCGTGTTCGCGAACCAATACGAAGGCGGCGAAAGAGTGCCATAGCCGGCGGCTAGGCCGTTTCCTGACCTTGCCAAGCGGGATTCTTTAGACGCGTCGAACTTAAACATTTTTATCGGCCGTTTCCTCTATCCTCCTTCTTGCCCCGCTTTTTCCTCGTTCCCGATCTAATGCCGGACAACCTCGCAACGCTCGGCAATAATTTATTCCCGCGGAAATAGAACGTCGCGTTCTCCGCCGTTTTTAATCGCACGATCCCTGCGCTCGTTAGGAAAATTTATTTTTTTTTTCGTTGTTCGTTCCTTTTTCCAATGTTCCATCCGGTCTGTCCCTTATCTTGCCCATCTACTAAGTGACTTCGAGAAGTTTCCGCATAATCATACGAATCCGAAACCACGATCAACGACGTCGGTGCACTTTGGTCGCTTTGGGTGAGCAATTACGACTTCACGACTGTAACGATCACTCGCAGGTAAAGTTTTCTTGACAATTGCATTCATTATCAGTCGTCTGGAAAATTGAATTGAATAGAACGACGGAACGACGAGACACAGCGGGATCACGAAGTTTTGTTCTTTCCGTTTTGGTTTTACTCTCCTCTATCTGTCGTGTTTATTTAATTCCAGATCCAATTCAGTCGGCCCCTTTATTGCCTCTCGATTTTTCAATTTCGCTTGTTTTCATTTCATTTGTCCGGACCGGAGTACAATGAAACGTGTCGCAAAAAATTCGTTTGGATAAGTACGAGACCGGGACAAGGACCGGGAATAAAACGAGAGTTTCTCTCGACATCATCCATCCTGTCTCGCTGGCTTGCCGGTTCTTTGCGACGCGGCTCCACTGGGGATTCGCTTTCGCGGCTAGCCAACGTCGTTCTTTCTCTCGGCGTCGCTCGATTTCTTGCGGCGCCACGTTCCCCCCGACTTTTGTCGCCGACGAAGAAGAAGACAAATACACCCACAACTTTACTATAATGAATGAAAATATCGACTTCTATTTTATCGAGGTCCGAATGGACAATGTTAAACAGTTATCGCGTAAAAGATTGTAAGACCAATACAGTAATTCTTCGATAAATGCGACACGAACAACGGCGTTATTTCCACTATTGGGGGTCCCCTTCTGGAACCAATCATAACAGAGTAAAAACAAATTTATCAGGGTCTGAAATCACACTAATACAATAATTATCGAATGAGGTATAATGAGATATAACAATTACGTGTCCAGCAGGGCAGTTCGTTCGACGCGTCTATGCGAATGCTCGAGGTTTTTACCAGCATCTTCGCTTAAAAACTCGATCACTAGCTCGATATCCGACAGCAGCCTGTCAATACGTGCCACCGAACAAACTCCAAAGGGGTGTCCTTGAACGGCACCATTAAGAAATGGCTGGTTTCGCGTGTACCTGAATCCGTGGCGAAATAACGGGCCGCGCCGGATCGCAGAATCGGAGAACCGGTAACGGGGTAACGCGCGAACACGCGTCTACCTTGACGAGGGTGGGGGTAAACGCGAAACGAGCGCGGCCGTAAACTGGGGTAGGCGTTCCACGTCGGGGCGAGGCGATGCAGTTGCCGCGATCCATGTCGATTTCACGATTCCAATCACGCGCTTGGCCCCGGGAGATATACGATCGCCGATCTGAAAGGGAAATCGAGCGTACGACACGCTTCCAACAGATTACCTGGACGATCGAGCAGCGGTTTTGTCCCGTCGTCGGCTGAAATCGCGGCTAGATATACCCAAGACCGGTATACCCAACTTGTCCCTCGCCGGTACAATTCTGCGTTATTTATGGCAACAAATTGAGCTCTCGTTCGGCCGTGGATGGAAAAACCAGTGCGAACAAACATCGACCGGGTTGCGCGAACCGCATACTTCCACGGTCTCGAAAACACTCGCGGATCCTCGTTTCGGTTACCGATCCTCGACCGCCATATTCTAGTTCAATTAAGCTATTCGGTGAATTCGAGGGATTCGAGGAAACTCGATTGGGCAACGAACACGGCCCGAGTCGTTCGAGGAATATTGGATAGTTATCGGGACTGTCTACTCGTGTAAATCGAAGACGGGCATCCCGAAAGGTTCTCGAATAATTCGCGCCTGACCGCGTCGCGATGTAGAGAATTCCTTGAGGGAGAAAACATTCGATGTAAATATTAGGGGTACCCATAAGTAATCAATTAATTTGCATTCATAGACAAAATTTTTTTTTTAAATAACATTTTTATTTTTTAATCGATTATATAATCACCGTCATTATCGATAACTTGTTGCCATCGTTTCTGCAAGAGTTCAATACCCCTTTTGTAAAAGTCTGGTAACTCAAAATAAAAAAATGACGTGACGAGAAAACGCAGAATACGGATTCCAAGTACATATTCACATATACGTATATGTATTATGTATCTTCTGAAATACGAGAAGTTCTGAAACGCGTGGCCTCCATTTCTGGCGGTGCCGATGTTTGAAAAACACTCCACTTGGCCGATATTGCCCGGCCGTGGACGACGTACCGTTCCACGGAAATGCTTTGCACGTTTCGAGGACTCTCGGAGCTCGACGAGAGCACGGGTCACCGGTTGACAAGCCGTTACTTCTGCCGTGACGAACGCGGAAAGAAGCCCCGTGGAATGGCGATAAACGATAAACTTCTGACGCGTCTGAATCTTAAACAACCGTGCCCCCAGCGGGTAAAATGGATCTGTGGGTCGGGCCACAGACGAGATATAAGAAGAGGCCTAACATCTTATGGGACTTGGTGTCCCACGAAAATCACGCTGGTTCTAGCGCACCTCTACTAGTATGGAATTAGTCGCGATAGGAAATTTTTAATAAAATTTTTAATGCCTTAAAGTATTCAATAGAGCCACTGAGCAAGTCAATCAGATCTGTGAATTTATTGGCTGATTTCAGGATTCGATAAATTGGATCACCTTAAATGTTATGTACGTATTATTATTATTTCAGTATCTGACGGAAATTCAAGCCACGGATCGTACCCCGAGGGTGTAGCTATTTATATAAAACCAGATCCCGGGCACAATAGCAACTTTCTACTCCTACACGTGGAGCGGTGGGGCACGGTGCACGCGTGCGTAAGTGAGTAAGTAAATGCGTTCGACCGCTTGTTGGACCGTACGATGCCCGCAGAAGCCTCGAATAAATTTACGTCGAATTTCCACGCCTTGTTTCTGTGATCTCCGAAATAACCGAAAGGATTGACCTTACGTGCGAGGAATTCCTGAAAAGCACGTTGATTTCTGGCGGAACAATGAAAAACACCGGGAAAAAGATAGGTGGAGCGGTTAACGTATAAACAAGACATAAAGACGATAAAAAGCGTTCAGATGCCAAACACTCGACGCATTCTCGAACGAATCGTTCCGCGAAGTTCCCCACACAGGAAACGGTTGGAACTCGGTCTCCCTTTCTGGACTTTGAACGAGTTATACCTACGTTTTCCCCAGTTCTGGCGCCACGTCCTCCTACACGAGCAAACCTCTTACCTGGAATGGTAAATTGCGATTCAACAGTTCGGATTTCGGTCGTCGCGAACGAATCCCTAGTTTCCAGAAGTTCTGGAAGTAATCGATCGACGAAGGATACTCGACGGAAGGCGATCTGTATCCATAGCCTCACACAAACAAGGTCACTGAGAGAGAAACCGTTTCCATCAGTTACACACTTATTCTACCGAGAAGAACGATTGCAGGGAATCAATGAGCCTGGCATCCTGTTGTCGTACAACCTTGGACTCTTTGCAAACAAAGTGTTCCCGTTTGCGTAAAGCAGCATGTTTCCGTATCTGTCACAGAGGACAGACCACTGGTATTCTTGCTCAAAGAACGACTCGTCGCAATGCGGTAAAGCCCGACGAACAAATAAAAGAACGAACACTGTCACAGGAAGGAACTGAAAAGCTGTCTGCTCTTCGTTGTAACGTTACTCTTTCCTTTCCCGTGATCCAGGATTTCTCGTGTCCCTTGTCTCGTTTCTCGAGTTCTCGAGTCGTCGAGTGGACGGCTGGGGAGCTATGGGTTTACGGAGCAGGGTAGAACGTTACACCTACTGAAAGGGATCCGTGGCTCTGTACAATAAAGGGCCCGAGTTGGAGGGTTAGACTGGCAGAAAAATCCAGGAACGCGTTGGACATGGATTTAATGCGTGCGAGGGCGGTAAATCTGGTCGCTAAAGCACCGTACGTTGTACAACCTCAGCGATCCTTGCACCGGTTCGTTTTGCACGAGGGCATTATCGGGTAGTTGGACGGGAACGAATGCCCGGAACCAAATAGAACGATGCTTCCAGAGCTGGAGAACACTCTCTGCTCGCTGAATAAACATTACCGTAGTCTTTAACACTAGAAGTACCGAAGCAGTCAAAGTAGACTGGTTCATAAACTCTTACTACAATTATTAAAATGTTATGACACTATTTTTTGAGATTCTTCGCAATTGTTATCGCAATATGTAAATAAAGAAATTCATTAACTAATCGATTTGCACTGTTCTAGTGTTAATCCGGTGGGTATTCGCTTCAGTATGCTAAAAATATTTTCTTTTTCCATAACTGTAGATCTTTAATGGATCAAGAAGTCCTATTTCGGCCGTTCTGATCCTATTCGCATTCAAACACCAACCTGGAATCCCACGTAAATGTGTTGCGAAATGTTTCGTTGCGCGGAACGAAACGCAAATGGGCCATAATCGTTAAAGGGAAAACACAATGGGGGAAACAGTCCCGACGATCTCCACGAAATCGGGGTAAAATCGGGCTCCCTTCGATCGCCCTGGGCGGGAACGAAACAGTATCGGGTCGGTCTGTTCGCCGTGCCTTGACGCGATGCTTTCAGCTGAAATTACGATGGCTGGCCTTACCTCCGGCGAACGAGCGAGCGTTTCGCGATTCGTGCGGCGGAACACACACGCGATTGTCAGCCGAAGGGTCCGAGCGGTTCGCGCGTGAGAATACCTGCCGGCCGAATCGACCGAGACGATTGCCGTGTCTCGTATCCCAGTCTCTTGCATAATGTACCGGGCCATGGGATCCGTGTGGAGAAACACTCGCGTCCCATCCCCACGTACGGTGTCGAACAAAATCGGCTTCCACTAGGGGAAAAATCGGAGCAAAAGAAAAGTCTTCTACCACTTGGTAAATTTATTCCAGGTAGTGAAATAAATGTTAAACCGAATGTTAATTTGGGAGTTTATCGAAGAAGGAGGATCAGAGGGTGCCATTATGCGCCGGAATTATCAGTCGCGTCTCCGCGTTTCGCATTTACGGCTTCGCGGCAGATCCTCCATTTCTCGATCCTTTTTTATGCCCCGAACATCGACGGCTTCTTCACGCCCGGCCAGTTCTCGACTGTTTTCTTCACGCCAGGATTTACCGTAACAGCCTGTACATACGTACAGGAGATCGACCTACTGTCGAGAAACCTTAGATCGCCTCTACCACGTCGGTTTCGCCGATAATGGCGTAAATAATGTCGAATCGAGTTGAATCGAGTCGAATCGAGTCAGGATTAAGTACTGCAAATGGGTCACTCGTGATGTGATTTGGAACAATTTTTTCCTTAAGAAAAATGTTATATCCTAGCCACGCTCGGAAGCCTGTCTGTTTCCGTTCTCTAACGGGAAATCAAAACTTTACAGATCAGTCTCTGTTGCAATATTTGTGCTTCCAAGGCAAACGCTGCATCCAATGCAATGATCGTGTGTAACCGTGCAGACATCCTGGATCGTTGGCTTAATCAACGACCAATCGATCGTCCACCATCAATACTGTATTAATCAATGGAATCAATCGACTGTTCGCTGTTCATTATCCTCTCCACTGACGAGAATGATCGTCCCCCGATCCAGTCCTTCTCGCCGAGCTGTTTACGCTCCTGCCCGACATCCGACATACGTAATCAGAGATACTAGGGAACGCAGACCCACAGAGATGCCGATTTACGTGCGTCTCGCGAGGTAAAAGGACGTCGTAATTCCGAGCCATGGCTGAAAGAACGAGGGCCCGCACCCTAGCTTCCCATTCACGGCCGTTTCGTTTTCATTCACCGTTTCTTACTTCCTTCAATTTGCTCGCGTTGTGCCTACCTTTTTGCTTGGCCGCGCGGGAAACGCGCGAGCGCTTTTGGTAACGAAGCAATTAAAGTCGAGTTCCGGGGCACGCCGTCCGGCCAAACCTAACCTTTCCCGAAAAACGCCACCGACGTGGAGTTTCTCTTTCGTTTAGTCATAACCCGATTCTCTGATTGCCAATTAACCTCCCCGAGCAAAAGAGCAACGTCTCTTTCGCGTTGATCTGTAATGAACGAAAGGGGCCTTCTGACTGGATTTGAAAAACGTTCCGCTACACCCCTATTATTATTGTTTTTGATCCAATGATCTAGGTGCTCGTCTACCTCGATAGCGAATCCCGCTTTAATAGCTGTGCGAACGAATAATTCAGACAGCGGACGTGGCAACGATCCAATTCGCGAAGGTTTACCCGCCCACGTGTTTCATCGCGGAATTATGTCTCCGGTTGATGGCCGTCACGAGTGCCGGGTTTTCCCTCGACAACGGCCACGTTCGAATTAAATAAAAATGTTTTTGTGCCAGTTTCGCGTTCGCTGGCTGCGCGTCTCGAGGCAATTAAAATCCCCCACCCGCCAGGCACATCGTAACGCGCAACGCTCCAGTTCGCTGGTACTCCCGTAAAAAGAAAGCTAGCGTCCAGAGGATATAGTTTTTATACGACGCATTATGTTCTCAGTTGCCCGATTTTCGAGGGAAGGCGCCGCCAGTATGGTCGTTTAATTGCGAGCAGAAGGGAAACGGGACGCGTGTTCGTAGTTACGCCCCCTGTTCCCCGTGACCGTCGACGAGACATCCCTTCACGACTGTCTAGATACGTATATATGTATACATACTTACTTACTACTTATACAGGATGAATCGTAACCATAAACGTGACAACGATAGAAAACTGACACCACTTCTCTCTCCGTCACATACATAGACTACTTGGTTATCACTAGTTATCATTAGTCTTAATTTGTTATCACTAGTTCGTGGTTAATGGTTGTTAGTGGCGGTTAGGTATGGGTTAGCGGGCGTTGGTGGTTAGTGGTGGTTACTCTTGGTGATAACTAGTGATAACTAGTGATACCGAAGTAAGAACTAGTGATACTAAAGTAATAACTATGTAACTTGTGAGGTGATTTGGAACAAGTTTTTCTTTAGCAAAAACCCCGACTAATCAGAACGGGAGTCTGCCGACCGAGCTCCCACGATAGCATTCGTAACAACCATTTCGCCGCTCGTTCTCTACGGTCACATACAAACGTCGTCGACGTTCGTCGTCTTCAACGCGGAAACGTCAATTACGCCAATTTACGCTCGCTCGATTTCGAATCGTTTAATGTACACAGAGACCGTCATGAAGGTTCATCGGACCGTTTAACGCGGCCAATTATACCCGCGAATCGATATCCGATCGGTGCACGGTCCACGAAACGATATGCAGCCACGCGACAGCTTTACCAATACTCGCTTCGACGGCGTTTCTAACAGGTTACAATTGCATTGTGGCAACTTTCTCCGATAATAGCTGCGCCACGTCGCCGAGAAACAGTGGGTACGATCCGCGTTTGAACGTCAAAGATTCTCATTATTCGTCACGGAGGAAGGAATATTCGATTCGCGAGAATGTTCGTTCGACGATACACTCCAAATCGGAGAACGATACGATCCACACGAAACTACAACTATGTAACACGCTTGTCGATATCCAATCGTGATGAATTAAATACTCTATCAACTCCGAAAGCTTTTCCCGAGTTTCGTGGCTGCGCGATATCAAGCACGGTACACCCAGAAGTCGAGACCACGTTGTCGCACGACCGAACGTTACGTTAATTAATTAAACTTCGTCCTTTGTACCGAGCGTACAAACGTTAGTTTCCGCCCAAACGGATCGTGGAAAAGGTAAAATCTGCTTGCACGTTGTCGTAATTCATTATTCCGTGAAGTTACCTAGACAAAAGAAAAGTCGTAGGTGTGCAATCGTTCGAAAGCAGAGTCCGGACGTCCCACGGCTCCCCGACGTCGGTAATTAAATGGACCGACGTAATTGAAATTACCAGGCCAGCAGCGTAGCGTTCCGTTCACAGTTTCGCGATAACAAATACAATAAAACTGAGAGACACGAGGAGACACCGTTGTCCCAGTTTCCAGGATTCCACTTCCGTTCTGAAATCGGCCTTCGTACGCCACGCTGAAACAGGAAACACAAACGACTCGCTCGTTCGTTTCTCGAAGCGAATTTTCACGCTTTACGACACGAATATCGGATCTGACTGTGACGACTCTACTTAACGAAATTTACTTTTCAAATTATTATTTTGAACTTTTGAACTATTGAATGGATTTATGGCAAGTTTCTATATATAGAAATGATGAACTTTGCATTAACTCCCCTATGTGATGAACTTCACACTGTTTTAAAAATATGAACTTAATATCATTTTTACACTATTTCGTACCTATATTAAAAACTAGTCAACTTAGAAGGAAATAATTTTTACCATCGGAAAGACTGAAATATTTGATACGGGAATCATGTAAAATGTCATTTGTTTAAAAAGTAAATGTAATACACTCCGGCTCTGGAATCCAGGTATAATATAATACAATAACCCTGACTTGTGCCACCGCACTTTCCCCTCACCGCCGCGAAACTCGTTCCTTCTCTCTATTCACTTCCTGCTCGAGATCCGTGATGTATCTTATACGATCGTTCGTCGGTACTTACTTAAACGAGACAGAAAAAATCAATCGATTCCGTCGACGCCACGCGATATAAACGACGATTCTTGCCTGAGCCCGGAATCGTCGTCTCTTCTCAGCCGCGCTCGCGGAGAAAACGGAAAAAGGCGGAGGGACACGCAACGCTCGGTTAATAGCGGGTCCAGCCGTATCGGCGATGAGCCTCGAAACAATACGGCCGAAGAAAGTCGAAGATGTTGGCGCGATCGATCGACTCCGGGGACGGTCTTCCGGCAAGTTTTTATCCGTGGCTCGAATATACTTCGGTCCGTTTCAGAATTTAAAACGACCCGCGGACGAGTCGACGGAAAAAAAACCGGCGGCGAAAGATATTTCTCGATTGTCTTCCGCAAAATCGTCTCGGTTCGTCGTTGCGTCGGTAGTTGTTCGGCTCGAAAAGCCGTGAGAAATGGACCTTTTCGGAGAGACGACGCTGCGCGCCGTTCTGGTTGGGGCAAGAAACTCGACGGACTGGTTCTTCCGTTTGTTTTTATCCTCGCCGCAACTCCTTCCCGAAAGACGGTCCGTTTGCTCGAATTTTAATAGGACCCTTTGTCCCTCCCCACTTCTTGTCCGTGGTAGACACCTTGCCGGGATCGAGTGACCCTTCGGACACCTCGAGTACCCAGCAGGTATCGTGTCTTTCGGATGCGGTTATGCAGCGGGAACATCTTCATCGTGCTGCTATATTCAAACAATAAACAATACCAGTGTTTGCATACATATAGATAGGTACATATACAGGATATTCCGCTTAAAACAAGCAATCAAATATATTTTCTATCTGTTCAGTAATTTAAATGGTTTCAAGAGACGAATCGGATGGTGGACAAAATTATATAATTGAATTAAACATTTTTAAAGTTCAAGGTTATTTCAAGGTCATACCATTATACATGAATAAATGCATAATAATGAGACCATTTAAATTACGTAAAAAATATTTTTCGTACGATAGAGGAAATATTTAGGTGGCCTGTTTTAAGCGGAACACTCTGTATGCAGTATACATTTGTCATTCCGTCAGCTTTCCGAATATTAATGCTCGTCGTGCCCATTGTGGAAGAAATCCTAGAAAAATTCACGGAAAGTTTCGCTGAAGAGGAAGCAAACTTGCCCGCGTCGACGACGCAACGCTCGGATAGTTATATGATCCCCTGAGATATTTGGCTACCAATGATAACCACGTTACGAGAATCCCACGCAATTAGGAGACGCTTCCAGGATTTCAGTTTTCCCGAAGGTTCCCCGAGATTATCGGTCGGGTTTCAAGTTCCCCTGGAGTTCGACAGCATTACGTGCCGCGACAGGCAACTGCAAGGTTTGAGAATCCGACCGATCTGATCGCCAGACTTCCGGCTAACTCCCTCAGCTTTCGCAAGTTTTCCCGTCCGCGAAAGACTATCTTGTCGACGCCGGGGAGAGAAAAGTTTCCATAAAGGAATTATGGAGATTAATGTTGAACGTGTTCGCTTTAAGGAGGAGTGCCGCGTACACGATCGATGGCACCGTAATCCTTCCTATAAATACCTGTACACAGTAGTAAACGCATACACGTTCGATGAGGTAAACGCTTCTTATCGAAATTTTACGTTTTTTCTAAAGGTTATATATTAATATCAGCAAACTAGTATTTCACGTTGAGTAAAAAAAAGATTAATATTTCTGTTTGTTGAATCCATTTTCATATCGTCACCATGGGAAGGGGTTAACACCGCTAAACTCGGCTAAACAATCTCCGGAGATGAGCGAAAGGAAACCAGACCGCGTGAAACGCTGACAAAATATTACTCTATCGGTCCAATCGGGGAAAAAAGCGATCGAGGAGAAGAAAGTCGGATGGAAATTCGCGGTCGTACCTGTCGAGGAATATCTTCTGAGAAACGCGTCACGCTTTGCTTCCGATCAATTTCGAGTAGTATATTACGATTTAATTACATCCGATTATTGGTCTAACCCTCCTCCCTCGACCCACTTCTGCGTGACACCGAAAGCGCGATTTACGCGCGGGAAGTACCCACACGATCCAACTCGGCTTCCGCTAGGGGAAAAAGTGGCATAAAAGTAAGGACGTACTACCACTTGGCAAATGTAATTTATGTACTGAAATAATGTTAAAATGAATCCCTACGTCATTTTTTCTCCTAGCGGAAGTTTACTGGTGAGGGTACATGGAATGTATATTCCAACTTTCAATCTATTGTTGCTCGCCAATACCTATGATATATATGTATGTATGTATACCTATTTTTGTTCAAAGCTTACCGTGGATAGGATATTCCACGATATTTAAACAGACCGGTTAATCAAAGCTTGATAACGAGAGTTCCTTAACGTGTCTCCTGTGCAATTCCTATCGAAACATCGCTTTGATCGCACAGGAATTAAAGTATCGTCGAAAATTCATCCGTCGCGATCCTAGAAGGGCCGAGCCTTGGCTTCGCATGGCTTCCTCGATAGATTGAATGTCGTGGAACAGATATCTGGTTCCGGTTCAGACGATCCAGAGAAGAGGTAAAAGAAACGAAAAAACAGCTGGAAGAGTGAAAGAGATTGGCGGATATCCGAGGAAGCGTTTCCCGTTTGGTAGGATCGGTTGCGAGCAAGGGAAAGGAAAGGGAAGGAAAGGAAAGGAAAAGAAATAAAAGGAAAGGGATACGACCACGTAGACTCTACGTCGTAGAGTGTCGTAGAGAGATGAGAAACGGGTGACGGGTAAACGTTATTGCGCTTCGAGAGCCTACGGGGGGCGGAGTACATCGAGAAAAAAAAGAAGTAGCAAAAATAAAGTAGCGGCTTTTTAAAATTGAAAATCTGGCCGTGGCAGCTAGCGATACAACACTTCCATATAGAACGATACGACTTCTCGCTCCAATAATTGCAGTCCCGGGATTAATTCGTCGCCAGTCGCATTTACAATGCAAAATCAGTTATCCGCCGTTGGCGAGCTGCAGCCACGTTCGATTTAACGAACCGTAAAATTTCTCCATCGAGGATCGGATGGGGCTCGATGGATCGTGCTGTCGTGCTCGACTTTCTAAGATCCCTTTCCCTCTGGCCGCGACGGCGGTGACGACGGCCTCGCGGAAGAAAAAGAAAGAACCAGATAAATCTGATACAGATCTTCAAAGAACCCATATCAAGCATCATATGGAAAAGAACACTTTATAAAATTATCATCGAACGTAAAAGGCGAAACGGATTCTACTTGCATAGTTTGCCGATCGCATCGTTGTAACCGAGGAACGCGGAAGTCGTGGACCATGGAAACGAGGTCACGCAAAATGTACATATGTTTGTCTCAAGTTTCTTTTTGTCTTTTCGTCCCTGCGAAAAAAGGGCCGCGTGTTACGATACACCTCTTGTCCAATTCATTCTGTCAAGCGTCCAAACGATTTCGTATGCAGATGCGTCGCGAAGTCGTGGCCATTTCGATTACGTCCGCGAGAAAACCTGTTCCCCGGATTTGTTCCGGGACGGGTTTCCGTTTCCCGACTCGTTAAGGTGACACCGCTTTGCGTCCCCGTCCCCGTCCCGCGGCCACAAAAGTGCATAAGCCTGTTGCAGTCTGTCCGTTCTAGCTCCTCTTTTCCTCGTGTATCCCTCGGCTTTCGTCCTGCTCTCCCGCCACCTCGAGGCGCGTCTTTTATCTGCCGTCGCCCGTCGACTCTCGAGCCGTCACTTTTAAACTCGTTTACCGCTACCTATGTAGGATAACGTATGCGTAACTTCGTTAACAAACCCGACACGCCAAGCAACGCAGAGTCACGCATTTCCTCCAAATTGTGTACTTCCCACGAAATTGGCCCGAACATTTTGAACCTGTTCCACACGGCGTAATAAATCCATCCAGAGTCTCGGTTCAAGGCAAATATCGCGGCGGCTGAATACGCTGGGAACCGAGCCACCGGAGCAGCATTTTAAAAAGTAATTAGACCGAGTCTTTCGTGCCTTGCCGTTGCCGCTTCTTCATACCGACTCCTTGGACTAACTTCCAGATTATTCAGACGTTCCAGTGGCCTCCGGTGATATACATACATACACAGTTAAACACGAACCAACGATTTAATACGACGATTTAGTTAACCCGAACTTGACGGGGTGACGTACGACAAATTAACGGAGAAAGATTGATGTTATCCAAGGGTGGGTCATTTCGTTCGGCGTTGATTTCGAAGTAATCGACGGGAAATTTTTTTCTCAGAATCAGGAGATCTTCGATCGATTTGAAATTAGACAGCCAATCACGAGACTGTCTTATTCGCGAACACGACGCAACCAGGACCGTCGTTGAGGAACGCTTTCACAGTGGGGGCGGAGTGGAGTGACACGGCAAGAAAGAAACACGATGGGAATATTGACGCGGCTCCTCCAGCGTGCGGCCGTATCGCGCGATCGCGACCGTACAATGGCTCGACAATGAATTACACTCCGTGGTAACGCGTAATACCAAGAAATAACGCGGGTGTCCGGCTCGCAGGCCGGCCGTAAATAATAATAGAGTTAATGTTGCGTCCGACTGGCCCTAGACGATTTATCAAAGCGAGCACGCACACCTTCGCTTCTACACGATCCATGGTAAAGACAACGACAGACAACAACCAGATAAATCCCGTATCTTCGAGCTTACGTGGCGCAAGCAGGAAGCAGGGCAGTGAGCGAGCGAGAGAGTGAGAGAGAGAAAGAAATAGTAGGTTAACTCTCACCAGAGGAGGAGAGACTTGAAGAATTAATGGTGCAGTTATTCGAAGGAGACGGTAATTAAAATATCATCGTCTCTGTTCGAGCTGCGATCTTAAATTTAACATCCGCCTCGGACAGGATCAGTGGGTCAAGGCCGGCAACGAGCGTTTATTCGCGCAGCCGGCTTTCCAGTCGATATTATTTACTCTGGAATCGTACCTCTGCGACTCGGGAGCCCGCCGAGGTCGAGGTCGCCGCAGCTACAATACCTGGACGGTGTTACAGCTTCGGGAACCGTGGTGGGGAATAGAAACTGCGACTGACAATGAGAAATCAGAAGAGCAGAATAACGTAATCTGTTCCACTGATCTCATTGTAGAATAAATCTTCGAAAAAGCAGCTGTAATGTTGAAAATCGAACGTGCATCCAATCCGAAATCGGTCGATAGGACAATGAATGAGGAAACGAACGTAAGTACCTACTGACAGTAAAACTGTTATCGTGGAAGCTGAACACTAAACCTAACGAATCCTTCAAAAAGGTGAATATCCCCGCGTCTAATGCAGGGTCTGCTAGGTAGCCTTACTGACGAGTCTACTAGCAGGCCCTGGACGAAACGCTCCCTCTCCTTTTCTTTTCACATTTTTTCAGCCACCAGATTGCTGCCAAAGTGTTAAAGCAGAGACGCAGGAGGAAAAGAAACGAACCGAGAGTTGGGGAGAGACAACCAGGGCATGGTAGCTCGTAGAGCCAGCTCAAAGACATCAGTTGCAATTGCGGTGGCTGCGATTCGTTCTCTCCCACAGCCGCGGCACGTCGCTAGAGAGTGGGTGTTCGAGAGGCAGGAAAAGTGAAAGCCTCGGCGCGTAACGATCTAAACTATATCTCGTTTTAGAGATAGTCAGACCGAAAACAGAGACGGAGCGACTAGTCGCGGAGAGTGGCAGAAGGAAGAGAGATGAGGCGAGCTCAGAGGTATATCGGCGAAAGAGAAAGAGGGAACGATCTGCACTTCTGAACTATCGGGACGAATGTAGACCACGGGAGGGTGTCGCAACGTCTGCCTCCTTCACCGACTCCTACGCTTCTTTCTTCGGCGTCCACGGGGATCTAGCTTTTGTCGAGGCCAGGCGTCTCTCTTCGTTGGATACCCGCGAGCGTACAACGCTGTGAAAATACAAACCGGCGTAATGGAAGGTGGAGCCGTTGCGTTTACGTAATCGGGTCGACTTGAAGAAATGGTGGACCATCGTTCAACCGTTCGCAAAGCTTCGATGTTCTAAAGGAATACGAGTTGGTTTCGCAAAGAACGGTTCCCACCGTATAATGAGAGGTTTCGACGCTCATACGCACTGCATCCGCGCCACGCCAAAGCAGCCTCGGGGCTCATGCCTGTAGGTTGGACACGCACGTGCGCGTAACAAAGGAGATTCACACGGTCCGATACAGACTGTTTTCAGGAAGGAAGTCGTGCGTGCCGACTGGACATTGACTTTCTCGGGCTTCAGACGAGGGCGTAGTCCGAACAGTTGTTATAAAGTTTAATAAATCGATACCCATCACATAACGCCTTAAAGACGCCTATTTTACGGTTATTTTAGGTACTGTATTGAAAAATCCATTATTTCGTAAATGAATTACTGGAATCCAAATCCTTCATAAACGGGGCGAAATCGATTTACATGCAAAGTTGCTCGCGATAAACTCTTGAGTTGTTTGTGGTAAAGACACTTTTGCTCGTAGACAATTAAATTGATATCTAGGCTTGCCACGAGCATCATTTCTATTTGTCGTACTCCGATGCATAACAACGCTCAAGGATACTCCATCGATTCGCGGGGAATAACGGGCAAACGAACGGAAGTGAAAGTTTCTCCGAGGGACGAACGGTACGAAAGAAACAAAAGCGTGGAACAAAGAGAAGGACGAGAAGGAAGGGGTGGGAGCAGGGGGAGGAGAAGGAGGAGGCGCATGGAGCAAGGATCGAAGAGAGCAAGCGAAACGTGAAGAACAGGGACGCGGCGAGGTCGTTCGTTTTCTAGTCGGTCGTGCGATTCGCGATACAAACGTATCGCGATCGCAATTAAGCCGCGTTCTCTTTTAACGGACGCGACGATAGCGTTTACTTTCGATGCGTTTCGCGCTCTGGACACCCGGTGTAATTAACGCCCGTCTAGACGGGAACGGACGGACACGGTGCAACATTTGAATACGCGAAAGTGTCACCCGAAGGGATATCACGGATCGGCCGTCGAGATCTAATTAACCGAGAGATCGACCGGTTCTAGGGATTCAAGAACCAACCGATGATTATCACTGCGTTTGCCATCCCATTCAAGGAATACAAAAGAGCAACGACTGATCGGAAGATACAAATTGAAGTCGAGTTACCGTGGATGGATTGCAAAATATTCGACTACGGTCTGATGGAAGGAAACGAGACGAGACAAGATGGGACGCATCGCGAGGCGTCCTCGGAGAGGAAAAATTCCTATGCTGACGCGAGCGACCGGAACAACGCCGCCGACAAGATAGAATCGCGACGTTGTTAAACGCTATCAGGCTTATCCAGTTTATCTCGGGCGGCAGGAGTTAGCGGACGCGAGCACGCGCCGCGGCTAAAGAGACAAGATAATATAAAGAGAGGGAGATTTAACGCCGGTGTGCCTGGCGTGCTCGAGTAATACAGGAACTGATCGAACACGAGTCCACCGGTTATTTATGACCGGTGTTCACCGTCAGCGAATCTAAAGCTGGCCGGCCGGTTAGCTGGCTGGCTGGATTGAGAGCTCAAACCTGTCGATGAAGGGCATGGATGAATGAAAAAATCTATCCTCGAGATGTTACATGTAGGTCCGCATTGATTAAACGAGCAGGAAAAATGGGAATCATTACTCCCTAAAGACTCCCTAAAGCTGGCATTAATCATCGGCAATCATTCTCTAGCCGAATTGCATTATTAAAACATTTAATGCTTTATATTTTCCCATCGGAGTTCTGCACTGTACGGCGGTTAATTGAAAATTAAGAATTCAATGGGTCTCGAATGTTTCATGACGCGCAACACCTCTGCTGACCACGGTACTGCGTGTTACGCCTCCGCTCGGGGTCGAGGGAATCTCGAAGAATCGCCGTAATTTCCGCCGCAAGTGGGCTTCTATTAAAATTCCTCGGTTCGAGGCTGATATTTCCAAGTTTAAATTGGGTTATCTCGTCCTTCAGAGGCACGGTGCAGCCTCCCGCGAAATGGAAGAAGCTTTTCTTCTTCTTTTTGCCATTTCCACCGAGTTACGTGCTCCAAAGGCGCGGACGTTCTTCGATATATTTTAATTTAAACGGGGGCTTCTATCTGTCGGCCGTGTTTTCTCGGCGAGGTTGCTCGAAATGAGGGCCGAATATTTATACCTCTCTCGTGTTTCTCGAATTCCCGGAGAGCGAAGCGAAACGGAGCGGAACGGACCGCTGCGGTATCGAAACCAGATAGATTCGTGAACTCCAAACACGTTCGTGTGAAGAAACTCCAAAGTTATTGCGAATCCATATTATCTTGTGATTTAATTACATAGCGACGTGGTAAAATTAACAGGAATTCTATAAAAAAAAAAAAAGACGGAGTAGGTAGAGGAGGATTGCACACTTCCCAGACCATCCTTGTTTGATTCTGATTAATTCCTCGAATCGTGGCGCGACCGCGCGTAATTTATGCGTATAAAATTCTGCGGTAGCCGATAGCCAACCCCGCCAGCCAATCCGCATCGTTTTCCCTTTCATCGGGGGCGTACATATATTCGTACATACGTAGGTACATGCATACATATATGTATACCATTGGATTCTCACCGAAGGAATCAGGTCCTGCGTTGGTTAATCCGTGATCTCTATTCGCGTATACTTACAGTGTCGTTTCACGAAACGATGACCCATCCGCGAACACGCGGAAGACACGGAACACTCGGAAGGGATGAACGGAGTATGCGAAGTGACGGAGACGGAGACAGAGGCGCGGAAGAAGAAAGAAACCGCGGATAGATCACGTATGAGGTAGATTGCGGGGTACGGGCCAATCATGGAATCAGGTACAAGCACAGCACCAGACGGTGTACCGTAGAATACGTCTTATTATAGAACCCATGGGGTTCCAGAGGCCGTTCCGCGGACGGGGAACGCGAAACAAGGATAGAGACGAAAATAAAAAGAACGCCAGGGAACAAGCGAGAAGAGAAACGAGTATATTGCCAAGGGTGTGTCTGCCGACCTACGAGGTCAACATTGTTACCATCATTATTGGTACGAGGTCTGGACGCTGCATTCTCCCTCTAACCTCCGCCCCTCTTACCTTTTCCTCTTCCCGCGTTAGACTTTTCCAACAGCCACTCCGTCCAGAGGCGCTTCCACGCTTCGGAAAGGAGAAAGAAAGAAAGACAGAGCGAGAAAGTGAATGGGGGAGGGGGGGGGGCGCAATAAATTTTCCTGACTTCACGAGCTGTCCCTGTATTTTCTTTATCCATCGCGAAACCGATACACACAGGCGTATACCCGTGGCGTACAATGATACTGGAAAAAGCGTGGGATGATATATCCCCGCTGCCGTGCAATTAATTATTCGCCTTTTTCTTATAGTCCTATAGCGCGGCGGGATTAACGCTGCTATCTACGCGTTACTATCTAATTGGTAAACGCAACGGAAACGCTGGCGAGATGTGCATATGTGTACTACACCTATATATACTTACATATGTACCTATACATAGACAGTACCTGAAGAACTTTCGATTCGTTCGGTCGCCGTGCCGCGACGGTCCGTCGCGATCTCTGTTGCGAGCAGGGCGATTTACGCGCAATGCTTTTCGTTTCTCTCGATGATATTGATATGCATTTCAAACGGTGGAAAAGTTTCTACGTAAACGTGATCTGATTCATAGGTTGAACCACAGACGAGACATAAGAATAGACCTAACATAATTTATTCTTTTATCTCGTCTGTGATTGAACTCATAAATTGAAGACCATTCGAATTTTAAAAGGAAGAAAATTATAAGTATTCCTCCGTACGTAACGGCAATTCTCTCCTGTTTTATATGTCTGCCTCCCGATCGTTTCCCCTCGTTTTCCGTTTCGTAGTTCCAAGGAAGTGCCACGGATTCGGCTGTAACGACGCAGACGCGTCGTTAAACATTTTTCATTTCCGACGAACGGACACGAAAGTACGTCTTGCAGTGCGCTTGCAATTTATCGTCCGCGCGGCAAATACATAATCTATCACGGCAGATAAGCCCGGATTAGTTCCCTTAAGCCTTATCCGAACCTCGTATCTCCTTGGCGCGTAGCGATGAACATTCTCTTCTCTGTTGCAAACATCTCTTCTCCCCTTGGCCTCACGATCCTCTGCTCGCTCGTTGCAGTCGGTGTCCTCCCTAGCTCCGTGAAATCCCCGTGGAAGGAAGACGCACAAACAAGTCGCGGATTTCGCGAAAGATCCCAACGGAGCGTCTATCCGGATGAGAATGATAAGCGAAGATCGCCTCGAGGGATCGTTCCCGTTCTCCGTTTTGTTTCGCTACTTTCGGCTGTGACCTGTGATGCGTCGAAAATGGAACGGAATTCGTGAGACATCGTGAGAGGTTAATTAATTTGAAAATCCGTTAACTAGGATTACGAAGAACGAGTGAACAAAGTCAGTTCGCGACTGGTGTCCCGAAAATGATTGGTACGATGCGGCTTGGGAGAAAGTAACTACCGATATACGGTATTTGTTAAATTGTTTTTTAGACACGTGAAGTGAATTTATGTAACAACAAAATTCTGTGTGCGACCCTTATATTTGAATGGTGATCTCTAGTTTTTACATGACTTACACTGGAGCGAAACTTCTGACCGGAAGAGACCAATTAATTTGAGTGCTCGTTGGATCGTTAATGGGGGTAAGTGCCTGCAGTCCCGTAACCCCCATTTTATTATAGCTAAACATCCCCAGTGGCTAGTTGAACTATGTAGAACAACAGGGACGCTTAATACGTTAAACAATTTACGGGATATGATGCGGGGCTCGTTTACATTCGGTGCACCGAACGAAACGTAATTATCTTGCTAACGCGAGCCACCACCCCTTCCACTCTGCATCGACGCATGGAAAACACGGGGCGAGATGATCGTGTGTCAACTAACGCCACGATTCTAATTGCACGTGTGTTAAATGGCCGTGACCGTTCCACGAGCGCAAATCATCATTAAAAAGAAGAACAAGAAGGGGAAGAGGAGGAAACCGAAAGCGGTAAAAAAAAAAAAGAGGGGCGGTTAGGGTGCAGGAGGATATTCAAGGTTGAATCGCGAGCGTACCGAGACGCAATGGAAGCACGCGCGAATGTGTGGGTAGGTAAGGTCACGCGAGGCGCGCAGAAATAAAAGGAAAGAGAAGGAATCTCGCAGGGAATGAAAGCAAGTCGTGCTGTGCCGTGGCAAGCCGAGCCACGCTAGCGAGAAACGCGGGAAGGTAATGGCGGTGGGTGGTGGTTGGTGGTTGGTGGTTGGTGCGCCATGAACCTTAGTGGCTATATCGATTGTGTGTGCACCCGTGGAGCCAACCCCAGGCGCCTTCTGGTCTGTCGCCCTTGACACCCGTTTCCGTACACGGCGACAGCCAAAAATGAGCAAACTCGTGTCGGGAAACGGGAGCAGGGTTAAAAATGAGGGAGAAGAAAAAGGGAGGGCGTGAGAATGGATGGCCGTGGAGGTGGACGGAAATGCGGGGAGGCGATACGATGATACAGGCGCACGTAAATAATTCCCACTCTTCGCGGACGATGCGCAGACGATACATAATAAGCAAGCTCGTGCCGAACATTTTACCAAAATCCTGGAAACTCGTTTATCAGCTATAGTAGTCACGACCAGGGGTTCGTTCTCGTGCGTGTGGCACGCGATTCAACACGGTTACTTTATTTTTCGATACCCGTGCATGTGACGCTAAATTCGGCTACGACCGTCGATCGCGTCGAAAATATAAGAAACCATTGTTAAACAATGAGAAAACCGATCGTGATTTGTACGTACACACTTTGATACTCGCTACCGCAACTCGCTACTTCCCGATCCGAACAGTTTCTCGATCTCAAGTAAGAACGGTGCATCGATCGCAGCTTCCGTCGTTCGCTAGGGCATTTATGACCTTTGGGGAGCAGTTCTCGCACGATGCCAAGGAAACAGGCAGATCTTCGTAACGCCGGTCGTAATTCAAAGACGGTAACGCAACGAACGACAGATACGATCAAGCCGTTGTTGGGACGAGCTCGAACGGGAAATGAAGACGAGTAAAAGAGACGCGCCGGCATAAATCTCAGCCCTGGGGAATCCTCGTGAAACTCGCTTTAGAATAGCAGAATGCAGAAAAGAAACGCATTCGCATTTCAGGAAAAAAAAAATTAACTCGAAAGCAGGATCATCAAAGTGCTAGGAATATATCGACCCGAAGAAACGCATCGAATGAGGACGATCGTAACGAGTTAACGCTCTCATAAAGGTGGCTCAAAATTTGCGACAGATCATTTTACGTACGCGCAACGAGGATAATCCACGTCGTTTCGCGGCGTAGCGCGTCGTAAAGCCCGTATACGCGAATTCGTCTCGTTTTTCGCCGGCGAATTATCGACGACTTCGAAAAGGGCAACCTCGTCGTGAAATAAATTGATCGCCTCAGCGGTGTCGAGGGTGAGATCGTGGGATTGCGATCGCGATATCGTAAACGTCTCGTTATCCGTGTGTAGACGGAAAAATTCACGATGCCAGGCAACACGGGGCGTAACGAATCGCGACCCGCGACGTTCTCCGCCGACTAGTCGGTGTTTTATCTCTCTCCGGTTACTCGGCGGCGGTGGCTACGACGACGACCACGACGACTATGATTTCGTCGCTACTCTCGTGTATCAGAGTCAGGCTTCGTGTGGGAGCGTTTGGAGCCGTGATGATAAGTAATGCATAGTTTGCTCGGTGTCGGAGAAGTACGGAGGCAGGACACCTTTGGTGCACGAGAATCCAGCCGGGGGAAAAGAAGCAACGAGACTACGATCGGAGGGAGAAAGAGCGTCTAAAAGGACGCTGGCCGCGGACAGGACTCTCGAGCCGAGGGCTTCGAACCGTGGCCAGCCGCTGGACCAAGCTATACGTGTATGTATAAGCCCTGAACGACCTTGCTGCTTTTTCAATGCAAGGACGACGTTCACTCGAGTAGGCTGATAGAGACAGCGTAGGGCGAAAGAACAGGAGGGAGACAGAGAGCGAGCTACGATTCAGGAGACCTTCGACATTCGCTGCGGAGACTTGGATCGCGCGTCCCCAACACCGTGGGACACCTAACAAACGATCAAACTGTTGGTGTCCTCTTGACCCTTGACACCGGATGTAGAAGTGACGGGTGGGACGAGTGAAGAGAGTCTTCTTCTACCCTTGGATCCCGGATTCAACGAGAACGGGAGTTGCTTTCGTTCGAAGCCGATTCAATCGTAGCTATGTGGCCAGAATTGAATGCGCGTACAATGGACTCTAACTATATTACCACGCGAGGCATTTCCCCTGCACACGTACTTTCGAGCACACAAACTCACGATGAGATGCTATGACGATAGAACTTAGCATGGAGGGGGCTCTGAACTCATTGCCATTTTACTCCCCTACAGCCCCGACCATGGCAATATAGTTACGGTCCACTGTAATTGGAGAACGTGTAAGGAAGACCCGTAAAAGAACCGGCGATACTGGTGTCCGTGACTTCCGAAATGAGTCACAGACGCGACAACCGGAATATTCTATCCGCGGAATCGACCGCGAGGACCTTTGCCCGCGTACAGTAAGTACAGATTTACGGCCAGATGAGAAGGGTATAGCTCGTTAAAGCGTGCCCGTCGCATAAAGCAACGCAGAAGGAAACACCGATTGGTATACGGTAAATTCTCCACGGTTAATAGATTCTAAGTGAACAATTTGCGAGAGGAGCCGCGAAAAAGATGGGTCCGGACGGTCGCAGAGTGGTACGAAACGCCGATTTCGGGGTTCAGAAGCTTAATTTGGGTGTAATAATGGGAATTTAAAAAAATTAAAAATTAAATAATTTAAATATAAACAAAAAAGAATTTTTTTTTCGACGATGTTATTTTAAAGGAAAGTCTATTAATTTTTTAGAAGGCCATAAGAGACCTTGTGATTGATAACTCCGTCATAAGACAATAATTTCTTATTTTGTTTACAAAATAATTATTATTAAAGAACACTACATACTAATTTTGTGCTTTCTTTAATACATATTTACATTAAATACACGCTTACCAAGTCTGGTTTTAAAATTCCTATTTTTACACCCAAATTAAGAATCTGAGCTCTTAAATCGGCGTTCTGTACCACTGCGGGTCGGTCTGTCGGTCATTCGTTTTATATTCGAAGCAATTACTCGCGTCACGACGCTGAGACGTACAAACGATCCTCCGCGCGCGTTCTCCGTTTTTCTCCTCGTTAAACGCCCGAGCGTACGTCATCCTCGCGCCTCGTCCGTTCGCGCGAGAAATATTCAATTACGAAAAACCCCGCCTGAAGCGTGTCGAGTAACGTCTACTCCTCGAGACGACGCACGCGACACCAACGAGCCAACAGGGCTCGTGAATCCGCGTCCTCTGCATTCCACCGCCAAGCGAATACGGCACCGTGTTTGGCGAAGGATCGAGGCGAAAAAGGGCCCGGCAATTTCCGGTGGTCGCGAGTTCGTGTTTTTCCACGACGTGAAGTTTACATATCGTCTCCAGCGAACCGCCGCCGTTGTTCACCGTAATTTATACCAAATTAACATTCGGTTTAACATGTACTTCAGGACTTGAAATAAATTTACTAAGTGGTAGTAGGCCTTTTCCCTACGTTACTTTTTCCCCTAGTGGAAGCCGAGTTTGCTCGCCGGTGTAAGGGAGACCGGGACAGATTGTAACCAAAAAAGTTTTCACAATTTTTTCTTAAAAGTGTTTTCCTCAATCAGGAAATAATGTACGCGATTTATTGCTCACATCTTTGGTCAACTCATTGGGTCAAACATTTCCAAAAAATATAAATGAAAATGCATCCTGCTGCGATGCCAAATTTGTCGTTCAGAAAATGTTAACTATGTTACAACTTACCCCGTGTTACAACCAGCCCCGGTCTCCCCTACACATACACACGTTGCTGCGTCTATCCGTGAAAACGTTCCTTTTTCCGCGGCGAAATCGGATACGAGATAGCGTTACGTGGAACGGAAACGAAGACTCTGGTGGTCACTCGTTTCGGAGAACCGAGTCCTCGAGGAAGGCTTAACGAGCAGGATCCCGGAACAACGGCCTCGTTAAACTTACACGATAAATTGTGGAATTACCAATAATCAATTCGCTACAATGCGCCACTAAAGCACGATCGCTTCTCGCTGCGAGAGCTTTATTACCCGCATTAAGCGGTGCAAAACCTCGGTCGAGTTTAACGGCGCATTAACGTCGAAACAGCGGCGCTCGGCGTCGACAAAGGTTGCCCTCTTGGAATTCGCGTCGTTCTTACGCGTTCTTAACGCCGCAGCACTTTGTCGAACCGTGTAAAAGGATTTCGAGGGACGCGAACAGCGACGGGAGTCGAGGACTCGACCGCAATTCGGAATTTAAACTTCTACCATTCGGGATTAAGAAACTATCTCGAGAGGTAATGCAAAACGAATCGGTGAGAAATTTTGTCGATCTACAGATGTAGGTCACAGGTAGAGAACATGGAAACTGAATTTGTACATACGTTAAAAAGTCAGTGGGAAAGCAGTGACGTCGACGGCAAAGGAGGACCGAATCCAACGGGGGAGTTTGCGAAGCTTCCGCGGCCGAAGAGAAACGAGCAGATTGAATCGGATTTCCAGCATAATTAATCGAGGCGCCCAGCGGGGACGGAAAAATACGATCGTTCCTCTTTCTCTCCGACCCGTTGTCTCTGTCCTGTTCCTCTGGTCTCTGTGCTCTACCCGGCTGACGGTGGTATATCAGCATTAGAGGCAGAACTCGTTCTCGAGGAGTTGGCATTTGCAGAGGAAAAGGTGAACGTATGAAATCGTCGGGTGCTTGGATCGGGGCGCGCTCGCGGTAAGACCGATCTCGACCAATCGGGACCTTCATGCTGCAGGAGTAGGGGCGATCGAAGGTGAGGACGATCAAGCGCTCGCGAGCACGCGATTATTTCGTAAGGCGAAGGACGATAAAGGTCGAATTGGACTTGCATTCGCAATCGGTTGCACCGAACCGTGACCTGCAGACGCGTCTGTAGCTAAATCAAGACGCGTTTTCGCGTCGTTTCATGTAGCTAATTAAACACTAGTTTCCTCGAGCCACCAATTTATTCGGATAAAGTTGATCCCAGCGTGGAACTGAGACTCATGGCTGTTAATCCCTGCTCGATTCTTGAAATTAATTGCCGGCCAACTTACACGATTCCTCGTCGCAAAGTGGAGGCGAGAGATGATCTCGATAAAGTTGTCTTTTCATCCGACCGCCGAGTCTCCCGTCATAAGCAAGCTATCGTGGACGTTACGACAATAACGCGAATTTCAACGGAGCACGGTATAAACGGTGATTGCGGCAATATTGAATTCGTTCGACGCGGTTATAAGGGATCCGATCGGTGAAATCTTTCGGTCCGCGAACGAGCGAGCGCGCACGCTGACGCGAGAAAGCGCGACAATTAACCGCCATTTTCAGATCAATGCTCTTGCGCGGCTCTCACTATCGTATCCACGATCGGCTTCGGACAAGCTTTGGCGGCCGGCGACTTTTACTTTCCGTTTCTGTCGCTCTGTCGCGTTTCGTCTTGATACGCTTGATCGTAGCACCGCCACTAATCAGCTTCTAAAAACCTTCTAAAATTATACATCTGTTTCGTTGTAGATGGTACTCAAAGTCTGTGAAAACGGAAGGGGATCGCAGTCAATAAGTTACGATAATGGTGAAGCATCGGTACCTAAGTTATGTCAGGATGATGGAAAACAAAGAAAGTAAGGACGAGACACAGGGAAGAAACCTGCCACTGCAAATAGACGAGATCGGCAAAGGAGGAGAGGAAGCGACGGATGTCGAAGAAACGAAGGGGGATGATGCGGAGGAAGTCGGGATTGGCAGGTTCGAGCAAACGTAAAAGCGTGAAGCGTGAGAGGAGAGAAGAGGTCGAGGAGAGATACCCCTGCGATCCTCTCGCGATCATCTCAGTTGGATAGCCATTCTAAATACCTTTGCGTCGTGATACGTATCAAACTGCAGTTATTAATGCTCGCGCTAATAAACGAAAATTAATGGTATAAATTGGAGGTCTAGCGTTGATCCGAAGCGATACAAGAGTCACCTAAAAGATTGGTCTACCGTTTCGAATAAATAAATAAGTATATAAATGACAGAAGGAAGAGTTCAGGAAGTTGAGACGGAAGGAAACAGGAGAAAAGAGGAATATGACAGCTAGGCAATACCAGTGAAAAGGATTGGATCGTGCGACACAGTAAAGGGAACAAAGTAAAAGGAGGAAGTGGGAGAAAGTGTGGAGGTAGGACAGGGCAGGACCGAGCAAGGGCAGGACTGAACAGAGGGAAGAAATACAGGACGAACGCGGCAGGAGGCTCCCCACGACTTTGGAGAACTCATTTGCGAGTATCGTAAAGCGATTACTGGCTGGTTCCTTCGCTCGGCGGCTCAGGTCAAACAAGAAATTGCATAAAGCCGCTGTCCTGGTGAAACGACTAAAAAACACCGCGTGTGCTCGCCCGCGGAAGAACAAGTAAAAGAGAAATACAGAGAGAGTAAGGGAGAGGATTTTTAGTGCGTCGATCGAGATCTCGAAATAAACGTCACGAATATATGGGGACCCGGCCTAAGAAACCTGGAAAACAATAACGAGGGCGCGCAGGATACGAGGCTCTCGTAAAGGGAAGATAGGACGTGCGGTGCTAAAAATGGCCAGACACGAGATAAAAGAACGGGTAGGCGGTGCAATGAGGTGCACGAGAGGGAATGCGAAATAGGAACTGTAACGAGGCTGAAAAAAAAAAAATATTTTACTACCCCTTTTCCCATCTATACATACAGCAAAACAGTTTTGCTATGCGCGAATACGAACTTTATCTTTTTCGAGCGTGATTCGAAGACAACGTCCACGAATATCTCTCTTGTTCAGTGTTGCGGCGTACTCGCGATAAGCTCGGGATTAACCACTGCTCTTTGATGAATTAATATCGAAAGATGGTGTGTGGTAATATGTGGTTTAAATGATTGACACAACTTAACAACACACTTAGAAGGGAAGGCACGGAAGTGCCCCCCTCCGATTTTGATGAAACTTCATATGTCTGTTAAGCAGTCAAAAATAAGGGATACGTATTTTTTTTTATCATCTGAGAGACGAATTTAAGGGATGAAACTACGCTTCGAAGTTTCGATCCGAAGAAATACTGCTTGTTCTTGTTATAAAATCTATGTACCTACTATATAAATCTCCAATCCCTTGCGGTGGGTACATAGTTTGTAACTTCGAGGCCGGAGAGGGTGAAGGCAGTGAGGAATTAAACTGGAGGGTTGCTAATCTCCGATAATGTATGGTAAGGGACGGGGAAGTTATTATCGACCACCACGATAGCTCGAAACCGTTAAACAAGAAGCGTGGTCGGGCTCGAACCATGATTCCGCGTGAATCAGATTACATACTTCCCCCTCGACTTTGACGGCTGGTCAAACTATAGCCAGGGGAATTGTGTTCCAATGTACATGTATGTACCTACATAAGTATGTGGCCGGTCGAATGGTATGTGCGTTTGATTTACATATAGACGCGAGCCCGTTGGAAATGGATTTCATAAAAGGAAGTACGGGAAGCTACAATGGATGTTGTAAAAGAGGATACATCGCAATAAGCGGCGAGAAACGATATTCTCCGTGATGTTACGTTCGACGTTCACGATCAACGTCGAGTCTAGCGACGTTTCTCAACGAGAATTTCATCACGATCGCACACCAGTCGTATTGCTTTATTACACCCTCGCGTTTTCTGTATCCTACGCGGAACTCGTATTAAATCCGTGCCTATTAACGGTCCATTTATTTTCAGGCAAAGACACCTCGAAATTTCTGGACAGACATTGACTGAACGTGGCCTAATGTCTTGTTCGCGCGCTTTAATCGCGGAACTCCGAGAACGGCGAAACAAAAAGAAGAGTCGGGGGGGGGGAGACAGACAGCGAAAAGCCATAGAGGGCAAACAAGGAATGGAGGAGAAGGTGGTGAAGAAGAAGATGATGATGAAGAAGAAGAAGAAGAAGGAGTAGGAGGAGAAAGAGGAGAGTGAGAAGGAGAGGAAGTGGACTCGGTATGGTCACGGACGCCGTAGAGCAATTAAAAGCAATTCCTCTTGGCTGTATATCATTCTTACGTGCACTACTGCCGCAGCTAAGCCCATTAAAATCGACCTTCGACTCCACCCGCCGGCAACAACGGGATCCTGTTGTTCCTATTGTTTTCAAGAGGATCATGTAGAACACACGGGCACAGAACGTCCAACCGAGAGGAGAGCGCAACAACCAGGTGAACGTTTTCTTTCCAGCGTTCAAAACGTGTATGCGTTTGCCGTTATTTAAAGAGGGAATCTATGCCATTCGTATAAAATTCATTTCTGTTCGAATACGCCTACAGATCGGAAGCTTAACTTTGTTTAACTTTAACCCTGCGACGAGTGAATCAACCACGAATCTCCCGTCGTGTATCGAAGATCCAAGCAAATGAAAAGAAAAGAGAAGTACCTACGGTTACGAAGAGGTTTGCGGAAACACGCGTAGAGAGGTATACACGTGGGAGAATCTACATATTTAAATTGTAGATTATTCCTCGGTTCCGAGACTCGTGGGTCTCGAAAGCTGTTATCCGAGGACTATCCCTCCGAGAATATATGCTTGTTTATATGTATATATATATGTACAATATGTATGTTGTATACATATATGTAAGTAAGTACATACAGGTACCTTGCATTCGATTCAGGGGGTCTGTTTCGTCACTCCCCATCTCGTCTTACCAACTCTATAAACCACTATGTATATGCATATCGCTGAATAGTTGTAGGCATTCCTAATGATGTTATTTAACGATATTTCGTTCAGTAATTTTCTTCAATGTGCAAAATCAAAGGAAATTCTCTCTAAGAGGAACGCTGCAAAGTTGTCCTTTGAACGCAGTTACATAGTACGTTGCAAATTATAATACATACATAATATAAAAGAGATCCCATATCTCGCGTTTTTTCCAATCAAACGTTTATCAGACTACTTTCTGTGTCGGCTACGTAAAGCAATCTCGACAGCATCCTCTCTCCCTCTCCTTTGCTGTTCTTTGCTTCAGTTTCGCGTCACTGTTCGCGTATTTATTTTACGATGCGTTGAGCGACATGGTGCAGCAAAACTCTTGAAACGCTCGATCGTCAAGTGAAACTTGAAAATACGCCAGCCAGCATGATTTTCGAGTGGTATAGATCGATACACCGACATTTCGCTCACCTAAGCTCCCTTTCTCTTCCAGTACGAGCCGCAAGTTTATGGTCTCCACCGCCATTCAGCGAAAATAAATAAGCAAACGTGCCACGAATAACTATCAAAGCAAACTCCAGGGATTCGGCGTAAGATTTTCGACGGAAGCAATTTTGCACCCGGAAATCCGTATGAAACGAGGCACAGGGAAGTCGGGATAAAGGTGATTCGGATTGGAAAAATTTCAGCCAGAATTTAAAATTCATTCAAACCTCTGGTTCGATGAAAGTCAAACGATCTGGAAAACGATTGAGGGCCATTGATCGATCGCCCTCGAAGTATTGGTAAAAAGAAAAATGTCACGGCTACAGGCTTGATGGATGGTCCCGTGCACGCGGAAATCGACTAGTCAAGGGAGTACTAATACGGAGTAGGTAAATACATTACGTAACCAGAAAAAAGAATAAAACGACGACCTGGGAAAAAAAGGGAGGTCGGCCAGAAACGGAGTAAAGTCGTCCTCAAGAAATCATGTTACACAGGGGACATATTTTTCACGCTCATCGATACACATAGGAAATGCCTTTCCGTCGTTTTTCATATCAACGTACGACTTCTGCCTCCTCTATCAGGCCTCCGACTCGAAGCGAAACGTGCGTTTCCTGCGCTCCGTATCCAACAGAATTTCCCATCACGCCCGAGTCGGATATATCGTAAATTCGACAGGTGTTACGCATTCGAATTGGATCGCGTAATCGCGAAACCATCGATAATTTCTTTTGCACCCAGCATATATAAATATATCTGCGTGCGTATATTGGGTATTAAAAGAGTATTCATCAAGGTTTTCGCGGTTTGAATCACGTATCTGGATCGACGGTGGTTCACTGAAAAATGTTAGACGGATGAACAGCGGCGCTAACGACTCCGGTGGAAATCAATGAGCACGAAGGCGCTCGAGCCTGAAATTAATCGATTCAATATCGAGATATCGCCGGCCATCGATCGACTTCCGAGAGTACTAAGAGAGGAAATAGTGAGAGAAAAGGGGGGAGGGGGAGTGGGAGAGGTAGAGACAGACGAGAGGGAAACTTTAAAGGCCATTCGAGGCGCAAAGAGTCAAGTAGCCGCAGGTGGTAAACCAATCAGCCGCGAGCAGATCGCACGTGCATTTATGCTGCACTTAGGCCACAGCCTAATGCATCTATGGCATAAAATGCCCGAGTATTTGCGGTCCGTTGATCGCTTCGTTTTCTCGTTCTCTTGCCCGCTCGACCGCTCGTCCGCCACCGATTTATCCTTCTTCTTTTTCCCTTACACCGTTGCTAGCAGCATTAAAATGAAATTCAGACGATCACGAGTCAGTTTCACCGTTCCACTTAACCCCGACGCGATTCGCCGCGCGATCACCGGCGCGGTCGAGTTGTCAAGAGTTACACGGCTGCCCTTGTTGCTCCATTATTAATTGGCGGTGGCAGTGATGACTATTCGACCGCGGAACGGTCGGTTCGATTATTATTTCCAGGGCTCGTGGCTGAAACTGCGTCTCGTTAACTACGATACGGCGTTAATTAAGTCTTAACGCGTCCCGCTAATAGAGATTTCCTCGGTCGTTGAGAGTATCGCGTTAGTTGGTGCATACCAAATGAAACTACAACGTGGTGTGGATGAAGGTGTCAGTGCAAGAACTCGCGGAGAATAAATAAAGAGAAAAGCGACATTATGTATTAAAATTGGAAGGTGGACGTAAAAATGATTAAAGCTTCGTGCGTGAAAGTAGCCGTCACACGTTTTTATGTCGAATTTGAAGCAGTGAATATAACGAAACGTATACCTGCTCAATATGCAAGCAGTGCTCATTTCCAATCGGCCTCACTTTTCAGCGTTTAACGGGCGACGCGGACCGTTTCGTAATTTCGTGGATCGTTAAACCGGCGGCGGCGTGTATTTACATACATATGTATAACCAATACTTCCAGTATTCACGATTTACTAGATCTGTGGCTTAACGTCTCTTCATTCGGTTAACTAATTGCAAGACGAGAATATTTCTAAACCTCGGAGCTACTCTCGAATGTGAATTCAAACCTGGAATAGCCTGTGGATCACGAGCCTCCTGGTCGAACGGGGAGGAGACGAACAAGGCAAAAAGAAAGTCGCGGAGAACGAGGCTCTCACGATTGATCTCGCCGAAACATGGCTGCTCCCTAATCGCCTTCTAGTTCAGGACCGAGACTCGTTCGAGACAAAAGCCTCGAATGATCAGAAGGTATACATATACATACATACAGCATACATAGATAAATACATACATACGAACCGTGTTCCTCCTCGGGCGACCTCGCGCGATCGACCAGCAATTACCACCGTTCCGAACGTTCTACCCACTCACGAAGAGCATTCGCGTTCCCTGATTACGATCTACCTGCTTCGATCTTTATGATCCCTGATTCTTTGAGGATTTCAGACTCGGACCCTGTTGAAAATTCAAGGAAATAGCTTGCGTAATATTTATCGCGTTCTTTGCTCCCTTCGAGTTTAAATGTATATGCCACTAGAATCTTATTGTTAGGTCCAGGGAGGAGAAATCCTACGATGACCCAGATATTGGGACGAAAAATCGTTAGTTGGTTAAAGAACAGGCATAAATACTGTCGTTGCATAAATGTTCCGATGCAGCGCCGATCAGAAGCGACAACTGTTTAAAGCAAAGATGATGTAGATAACGGATTTTCGAGATAAATTCCAAGCTCATACATTTACCAACGAATAAAAAGGTGTAGGTACCATAATTCTATCGAAGGCAATTACGCGAGAAGCTTCCGGACGCTTCGAAATACATTCACTATTGAAAATCAATGCGCCGTAAAATTTTTCAACGATAAGTCCTAAGTGCAAAACAGTGTACGTACACATACTCGTGACCAAATCGCAGGAAAAAATGCCAGAGCCTTTCTAGCCTTGCGATCGAACGTTTGATAAATGTAATCGGATATCTAGATCGTACAATGAGTGTCTATAGCCGAATTATAGCGCAGATATACATAATTTCCGGCAGACAGAAGGATCGCCAACAATTCCGAACGAGAAACTACGCGAAGTCGCACATGTGCTGCCGACGAATTTTTCGCGCGTGCTAAATGGACACCCGATATACGGATTACGGGAAGCCCTACCCATTTTAGCCAGTGACGCGTAATTCCCAATGACATTCCAAATATCGTTATTCGATTTTATTCGTTTTAAGCTGATTTCATTCGATTTCATTCGATTTACGGCCTGCAACCTTTTTCGTAAACGTCTACCGGATGGCGGTGTTATTTTTAACAGGAAATGGAGCTCGTAAGAAGTCCGAAAACGATTCGAAATTCAACGCTTACGCGGCGGTGGCTCGTGTCGCTCGAAAATCAATTGGCGTTGATTGACGTCATCGTGAAATTTCACGGCTCCCACATGCATCGGGTTCCGACCCACACATTCACGCACCAAAACTACCAACGAATGTCGGCAGAACACCACCTCCGAGCGAAACATTGAAAACCTGGAAATTTTCGACTATGGATGGATGAAAATTTCTGGCACTTCCAACGGTGGCCGTCAGTGGAAAAGAAGGACAATGGTACTAAAAGACAGAGGGAACAATCGTTGAATTCCGAGCCAGTAGGAAATGGAGTATCAAGCAATATTTTATCGAGTCTGTTCGCGGAGCTATAGAGAGCGATTTAAAAGTGACGCGATCGTAATTTGTCGTTTGAATTCCAAGGCTAGCGTGAAACGGAAACACGATTGCGAATTCGATCCAACCTAGTGGAAAAATCTGAGTGATCGTAACGTTCGGTTAGCCACGTAACTTTTGTTGTGTCGGCCTGCGAGTGTGTCAAGGCTGGACTTGGCATCGAAACGTGACTGCACAAGTGCACACGATACGTCCGTGTGTATACCACTTCTCGAAATCGTTTAAACGCTCCAAGATCCCCGGGTGGTTCGTTGTGGCTCGAGCCACTCCGCGATCGTTTCGCTGCCGCTGTGTCCTGCGAGAGTCTCAGTCGAGGATATCGCGGGATCACCGCTGAAATCGCTGCTCGTCACGGATCACCGGTGCCCGGGAACGAAAAAGGAGAAACAGGAAGTCCTGGAGGCGCTTTCGCGTCGAAACGGTTATTTCACGACGACGTAATTCCACGACGCGACTTTTTCTGTCCGGCTGATGCCTTCCTAAACCGGTAATCGCGTAATCTTATTAGCCGACTTTCTGAAAACCGTCCACTTGCCGCACTATGCTCGACTTTTATATCTACATAGTGCATACGTAGACATATTATGTACCTACATATGCAGGTATGTACGTATAACATTACGTCACGTTTTAAGATTCTATTTGTTATTATTATCATAGATATTCCAGCGCGAGGATAGATTCGTCTAAAACTAACTCCACTAAATTTTCGTCGATATCGACGAATAAACAGAGTGTCGCGTCAGCCTGGCGGCGCACGAGGCGAGGACCTGATTAAACGTTCCATGGCCTAACCGAGTCGTCTACACGTTGCATTGTAAACGTTAATGGTACCTCCCGCGTTGATTATAATTCGACGGACGCCACCGATAATGAATACAGTGAAATCCTTTAATGAACCGTTTCCCTCGGCGAACTCCTAATCAGACGTATCCTATTAGAGCCGTTCGGCTATCGAGTTTGTCTAACGAATTATGGAACAGTGTGTTTCGCTATTATCCAGTTAACAATCTAGCAGAACGTTGATTCGATTCCAATCATAGCTAACGACGTATTCTTTCGCTGAACTACTCCAGTCTTACAAGGGAAGGCACGGAAGTGCCCCCCTCCGATTTTGATGAAACTTCGTCTGTCTGTTAAGCAGTCAAAAATAAGGGATACGTATTTTTTTTTATCGGCTGAGACGCGACTTTAAGGGGTGAAACCATCTCTCGAAGTTTGACTTAGTATTTAATCACGAAAATCGACAGTCGTTGCAATAACCTTCTAGCTTCGTTCGCGTGTTCGACTTCTCCTCGCGAATTTGATCCGATCAGTTAATCGTGGCTGCTCGACATTTACATGGCTCTAAACGTACAAGACTGTCTGATAAAAATTAATTCCACGTATCATTTCGATGTCACGCATCGTTGACTGTCGCGTCGTTTAAAAATAAAAAATTCATAGAAGCGTCTGGACGGGCGGACAACACCAGACGGAGAATTAGAAATGCATCGAAGATACGATTGTTTTGTTCGGTTGCGACTTCGTGCGACCAACAATCTCTTGCTAGGTATATACGTGATCTCTCTGCCAACACAAGTTCCTTCGCAGAGGTGAATCACTACTCGTGACTCACACACGAATTCATTCGCAAACCCAACAGCGTCGTGCCGCACTGCATCGCCCGGTTAGTGTTTTTTTAACGAATTCGAAACAATGTTATCGCAGCCGAGTACCTTCCCTCTTACCCTCTCGATATCGTCGCGAAGCAGAAGGTTCGATATCAATCAGGACAAACTCGTAACTCAAGCAAGGGAGTCAAAAGTGCCCTTAGACCGATGTTGACTTGTAATATACCATTCGATAGCTTGTCAAGAAAAAATAGTCTGTGCCAAGTTTGAACCCTATATCTCGCTATACGTGAAATCATACAATATACTTATTTAATAGAGGAAATACAAAAATTCAAAGTATAAGTTACAAAGTAATAACTACAAGTCAAAATCGGTCTAAGGGCACTTTTGACCTTCTTATCCTCCTATACCCTTTACATTGTTTCTGTACCATATGGGTACATATGTATGTATATGAAATTGTTTCCCGGAAGCGTGACCACTGTCTGGAATCGTAACAGCCCGGATGCTACCGATGTCGGTGATCGGTCTGCCCGCCCAGCCGTGCTTCGTAATTTCCGTGTAAAGTGTTGGCGATTCTTTTAAATATTCCTGCAGCAAGGTAACGGGCCGCAGTAAAATATAATGCACGGCGCAACGTTCAACTTAACGCGCAATAACTTACGACGGTTACGGCCCTTAACTCTGTTTCATCGTACCACGTGAAAATAGTCAGATTAATGAGATTTGTCTGAAAGCGTTCCGACTCCGAGCCGCCCGTCGCCATGACTAAGGATTAATGGGCTAAACAACGATGTTCCCGTACTCTTCTACTCGATCCCGAGACCCGCGACCCGCGACGCAGTTTCCTGCCAATAAAATTTTTAACCGAAAGATAAAATGTGGCGTCTTCGACCACGATTACACCGGCCATTATGGTGTTACTTAAGCCGAACCGTTTGAGCGATTGGAATACTTTAGCGGGCTTAACATTCCACTTCGAGGTTCGCTACCAAAGAAATTCTTGGGAAAATATACATCGTCACGATCCCAAGAACGATAAGAAAAATGTTCTTTCACTAGGTACGAACGACCATCGACGAATGTTCCACGGGAAAAAAAACGAATCACGGTCACAATCGGTGGAGAATGAAATTAGTTATGAATGTTTGATCCACGTGCTTGAATGTGCAACCAAGTTCGATCAATTAAGAGTTAACGAAGAAAAAAGAAAGGCTGTCTCTCTAGCCGATCCTCGAGGAAGGAAGAAGAAAAACGAGGGGAAGGGGGGCGGGAGGGAGGGAGAAATCCGCTTTCTGCAATTAATCGCATCAAGGACGACTTTCCCAGGCTTGAAGAGATGTCGAGGGGAAATTCATCGGATCAAGTTGCTGGAGAGGCACAATGGCCGGTTGATCTCCTTAATTGAAATGCTTCAATTAGAGCATCGTTTGAAAGAAAGAGAGAGAGAGAGCACGCGCAAAAGGAACAGAAAAAAGAGGAACCAAACGAAAAGCTAAGAAGAGTCGAAGGAGTTGTGTCACGATTGGTTGAGGCTTCTTTTACGGGAAACGAGGAAAAAGAAAGTTTTTCCCAGGCGTCGCGCAACAGATATTCCACAATGGGCCCGATTCCCGCGTTCATTAGAGGCAGACGTTAGATTTTTATCAGCTGTTCATCGGCGAATATGAGCCGAGAAGAAAAGAAATTCATCGTTAAGAAACTTTAATAACACTGATCACGAATATCATCCACTTAATCCGTCACGGGATATCGACGTTCAACAATAGCAGCAACAGTTCCCATCAAGACGAATTCGCAAAGCGAAATTCGTGTATTTCGAGCGATTGTTTCCGTCTACTGACACATCTACTAATAGGTATGTATTTCCTTGACCAATGTTCCTTCTGTAGACACCTATATCACGGTCAAGTTTTTCCGTAAGTGGACGTTCACCGATCTGACGCGATCAGTCCGCTGCTCTGCATTCTCATCCGACATTTTTTCCCGCTTTCTATTCCCTTTTTCGGGGGAGCCCCACTTTCGGATCGTTCGCGATAACCGGCTTCTTTCGTATGCAAAGACCTGGCCGCGATACTGTTATTGTTTCTAGACGAGTGTACAGCCGTGCTGCGTGCCTCGGGAATTTAATCTTTCCTCGGAGAAAGGTTCCCCGCGAGTCATGGATGGAAACCTGATACCGTCCAGTTTCGGAGCGAAGAGAACCGTATATACACACGCATGTACCTATGTACACCTAATATTTATAATACAAAGAAAATTCTTTTTCAAGTGGACAAACGCATTAGGCCAATCGAAGACGTCGAGAACTCGACGCTTCGAAATTAGCATTTCAATTTGTCCGCGCAGGTGTTCCGCAGGCGGCAGCCGCGACATCGACCCGAAGACGATCGACGAGTCCTGTCGAGTCTTCGGCTGGTGAACACCTGACATTTTCAATGCAAACCCTCCGCGTACAATGCTCAGGACACAGCCATTTACATAGCTGTCTGCACACTCTTATCCTATCTTATTTCTCTTTCTATACCGATGGACGAATGTTATTAGATTGGAGCGCGTAAAATCATTGTATTTTCTAACTGCACTCCAGAAATACCTACATAGGTACATAGATAGATTGAACGTACATACATATGTACTCTCACGAACAAACTCAGCTTCCGCTAGGGGAAAAAGAGGTGTAGAAGAAAAGTCTCCTACCACTTACTAAATTTATGACAAGTTCGGAAATAAATGCTAAACCGAATATTAATTTGGCATAAATTACAGTAACTCCCACAACTAAATGGTAGCAGGCCCTTCGCCAACTTTACTTTTTTCCCTAGCGGAAGCTGAGTTTGCTCGTCGGTGTACATACAACATAACATATGTATGTATGTTGAAGCAGGCAACTATTCAAGTCAAATTTCCAAGCTTGCACGATGCAGACCCCGTTCTCTGTCCTAACGAAGACGCACAACGTAATTGGCTTTCGATTGTAACCCGGCTACCTGTTAATTTATCAATGGCCTCATGCTCCCTCGTGCGTGCGTTATACAGACAGAGAAGTTAATCCCGTGATTAAACGCGGTACGCGGCTCGCTCGGTGGTATATACCGAGACGAACCACGAGACGTTCTTACGAAATGATCACATTAATCATTTGTCAGAACCCGTTTTTACGGAATCCTTTCGAAAAGAGTAGTCAGTGTTCCACACCCCTCCGATTGTGTTCGCGATAGAGTCTTGATCGGCTATAGAAAAATTATTCCGAGATGTTACGGGATGATGTAAATGTCAACGCTAACTATTGCCACCTACGGACATTCCTATAAAATGAAATGTTTTATCCAAGGCAATGCGCAGGAATCTATGAGAACACGTTGCATCGAAATAAAAGATGCCGTTTTTTCGAAACGAATCATATTGTCAGGTTTGTCGTGCTCCTATGTATGGAAAGGAACGGATGATTAAAACCGAGTCTACGAAAAATAGTTCCCTAGATCGTTTCGAAACGTTTCTATTTGCACCAGTTACAACATCAACACGCCGTAATATTTCACTGGCCTGAGCAAATGCGCATCGTTACGTTCCTCGTCAAACGAACGAGCTTTTATTGCCAGCTACGGCACGTACTGTTATCGTTAACTGTACAAGAGGACGTAAAGCGTAACTAGATACACGTCGTAGACTTACCTTAGCGCGCGTTGTGTGGTCTTCATTTCTGGCTATTTCCCCGCGAATTCTTCGAAATGATTCCCTCTCAACGTCGATCCATCGATTCGTTTCAGCGTGGGGCACACACACACACAAACACAAAATAGACACCACGAGTACTCGACGAGATAAACGAAAACACTCCGAGGCACAATTTGGCACACACTGTGAGCAGAAAGAGCACCGAGCTTCGGCTTCGCGATTCCGTATACACCTATCAATCACTTCACTGTGTTATTTTCGTGCGCGTCGATTCGATGGGCAACAATCTCAATTATTGAAATTAATGGAAAGCGCCGACGTGAGTGGCTACGCTTACGCTACCAGAAATCCGTCAAAGAATCGCGAACAACGTTAAGCACTTTAAAGGATTCCTACCGATTCAACAATGGCAGGATCAAAATTTCCGCCGATCCTTGATGTATTGTTCTCGTTTCACGATTCTGCATCAGTCGAATTGGATGACAGTCGCCGGTAATGATAAAAAGAACCTTAAGGTTGTGCAGCATATGGGTAGCGCTTCCATCGAGCTGGCGATGGTAAGAGGCACGAATTAGATTAGTGGGTCTCGCGACCGAGACACTTGGAGGTTAGGTCGAGTACAGAGAGAGCCACATAACCTCTGTTTCACCAACCCATTGATTCTACGACAGTGTCGTCCGCAGCGAATTGTACCACACCGTCGAAATACTGATTCATTTTATTGCCGCAACGCGCATTTCGACCTTCAGTAATTTCAAATAACGATTGTCATGGCTGCTGATGTATCACGCGAAACTCGAATAATTCACCGACGATAACTGCTCTCTTCACTCGCGAAACATTGTTCGACCTCAACACTCGATATCCCCCAACTTGTAAATGAACACAGTTGCAATGACGCGCGCCCTGACGGGAGCATCACGGTGTCGTGTACTGGGGTACGTTTGTTTCTGTCGTCCGCTGGCTCCAAACTCACTATTTATTCCCCTTGAGTGCACTCCGATGTCCTGTTCGTTATCTTCGGCTCGACACACCGGTATTTCACCTTTCTTTTGTTCTTTTTCTTTTTTTCTCAAAAGCTACCGCTTTGAGCGTTTTCTTCGAACCTTTCCGCTCCGTTGAACTGGAAACTTCACCCAGAATCTTCAGGTGCCGGGTTCATCAACGCAACACAACGCAACGTAAAAGCATGCCACTTAACAAACGGTTGAATCGCTTTGCTTACGCGATAAACACACGGTGGACCGTGTTAGCGGAGAAATCGAATCGAGTTTCTCTGTACCAAACGATGTCAAACAAGAAGATTCCATGGGAAATTCGCGTGGAATGATCGATACGATAATCGGAGCACGACGACGTCGGTTTGGAAAGTCGAAAAACTTGGAATCATGCGGCAGGTGCAAAAGGTGCCGGTTTACACGGAGAAGCGAGCGACCTCCTCTCTTTGCCAGGTCCCAACCGAGAGGTCCACCGTACGAGGACTGGTTTCACGAGACTCCCTGTACCCGACCGGCCAGACTACTGTGGAGAGCGGACTCGTGGAGTGTGGGTCCCGTTCTTCGGAGAGAGGTTTATTCCAGCGAGCGCGAGGAAGTACTGTTACTTAGAGACAGAGCCTTCGGGGCCCACAACGTGCTGCAAAACGCGATGCAAACCTGAACGCGGTAGATGTACAATAATTCCGAGCCGTCGTACAGAGATAAAAAGAAATCCATTTATTTCGTGACCGTTTCTTCTCGCAAGGTGTCCTTACTGTACCGTTCGAACGTTACGACACAGAAGTCTTTCGAACCGTGTAACAACAGAGTCGATATTAACCGACGTCAGTGCTATTCTTCTGTCTTCAAGCTACGAGCTTGGTAATGTACTCGATGCACTCGATGCACTCGATGCACTCGATGCACTCGATGCACTGCCTGCACAGATCCAATGTGTATTTATCTTCTTTTTGGAGTTGCAGCCCGAGAGGCGGTCAGCATTGACATATCCGGTAGTGTTAATGTTTTGATATCTTTGGTCTTGCCGCACAACCTACTCGAAAGTAAGACACCCAAAGCGTTTTGTATTATTTTCGAATTTCAAACTCGTGGAAATGGTGTCTCGTACACAACAAACGCTTAAAGGTCACGCGAATCTAATTGCACGATCGCTAGAATGCACATTGCGTATGATGTATTGTATGGAACATGTACGCGTGCGTGGACACGCACCGACGAATCGCGTGTCCTCCTTCACCCTCTGTTTACTTCTGTGCACGCGAGATTTTAGCGAATCGGAGCTCGATTTTTTGGTAGTCAGTGTTTGCACCAGTGCCCTGCACACTTAAACAGAAATTCATGTCGAACACTGTAACACGTTTTCCAATTAGGTACTTTCTTCTGTCTCCTGCTCTTTTGTCGTGAAAACGAGAACGAAACTACGAAAGATACGCTCACCGCTCGGTAGTCGCGGCTCGACTGGACGACTGGCCGCCTCCGCGCTATTACCCGCCGTACTCACGCCCGTACCAATCATACCGGGGCCCCACGCACAATCTATCACCGCTTCACGTATACCTATAATCTCGAACAGCAGGCAATCCATGGATTTCTTAATTTTAACAAGTGGCCCACTCTATTTATAATTATTAAGTTCAACAATTTCTCGTGGTAACTGTATGTTTAGATTTTCTCTACGAATTAAAACGTCACTATTGCGGTTCGTGAAGCAAACCGAATACTAATCCAGGCTGAATACTTTATTCCGCTAAATATTTTCCAAAACAGTTCAAGTTATTTGTATAAGTCGAAAAGTTGTTATACCCACGTACCTGCACGTGCTCGCGTGTTAACTCTTACGGCAACCCATGTGCACGTATCATATGCAGTACATGCGTACGTGTCGTCGGTGCGTACAAATACACCAAGGAGCGGGTGTAACCGGTTTCACCGATTTTTTCCCGAAAAGCTGTCGCCGACGGTTTATAAAATTGCTTGCTCTTTGTCGTTGGTTGACACACACGGTCACTCATAGAAACTATGTTTGGATAGTTTTTAGAGAATACTTCGATAAACTGTATAAAATTGACGCGAGCAAATTTCTGTTAGTTATTATAAAACGTGAAATGAAATATTGAAAGGATCTGGAGGAAAACAATGGCTACCTGTACCTTCGATACACGCTGCGTAACAGGAATGGATTTTTCAAAATTCCAAACGTGTAATCGTCATGCACTGGATAATGTAAGGTGACACCAAGGCAGTCTAGTACGGAATTGAGACCCAAGCTCAACATCACCGTGACCAAGCTCAATTGAATGGAGTCCCTTGCCTGTGATGCATACCTGTACAACATCGTATTCAATTTTCGTCTATAATAATTACATCACAGAGCTTACAGTTGAAAAAATTGTTGCCGGGATATGGCAAAGATTTCAGGAGTGGAGATTATTACGTCGACAGCTACGCGGCAAATTCTCATTGAATTTATTCTGTTTATGAAGCAAAGAGATTCTCTGTTCTTTGAAGCGTGGAGGCAGATTGTTGGAGGCGATTCATCGCGGGAACTGTTCCGTTGTCATCGAACACAGCAATTTCACTTTCCACGACATTTTTTCTCACGATGTTTCAGTTGATCACAATACGAATTGAATGACGCTATACCGAGAATGCTAATTATATACATGGAATTATACGATCGGGTTGATTGAATGCTCCCGATTTGACAGCCACCGTTACAAATTTTATAGATGACACAATTTTGTGATTCATTGTTTGAGACAAAATGATTCACTCTTTTCCTATAAGGGACATGTATTTCGTTTGATTTAAAAACATTAATACGACACCTGAAATCATAAAACAATTCCGTCTCGATTGTATCGCTATTATGTTTCCGTTGAGAACCCTAATAACTTATGATTTGTGTCTGTACGCACCGTCCATAAATAAAATGAAAGACTGGGAAGAAAAAAAAAGGGTTTGATCACCGTTAATCTGATAAGATAGAATAATGAAATTGCGTTTAAGCGTCATAAATCTACGTCGAGCCTTACGCGTTGCATGATCTTTTGAAGATGCAATATCAATGCGACGACGCCTGCGGAGACGATCATTTGAATCGCCGCTTAATAAATTGAGTCATTACTAGCACGAGGCAGAATACATAGCGAAAGTAATCACTGGAAATGTGCAGCAACGATTGTGGGTGCAACTATTGACAATAAAACCAGCATCCAGCGTGTTTTTGCGTTCCGTAACATGATGTACATGTGCATACATACAGGGGTATAAGTACAATGAGCTTCTGCGAGCAGACATACACCTTTAGATGTGGCTATGAATCGTATGCTGGGTTATGAATTTAACGTAACATGCACAGTATTCAATCTTTTATTTCGAGTAACAGTTTATGTATGCTGGACTATTTATGTATGTATGTATCTGAATGATTTCCGATAAATATCGAAATTTTTTTATTGCAGCAGTCGAAAAAACAGACCTCTATCGCACCGATTATCCTGTAGCAGCAACCAGTAGAGCTGAAAAGGTGGAAAGTGCTACCACCTAAAGGTTGAATCCCGCAACTAGTCATTCCGTGACTGGATGCCGGTCGAACAAAATGTACATATGTAATTCGTAGCGCATCATACAGAAAAGTAAGTGTACAAACTTTTATGATTATTTTTCTTATACTCGGATCCTTTTTACAAGTTCGTCACATTTATGGAAGTATTTATATTATTGTGTGACACTTCATCACGCGCTGTTATGTACTAATACATATATGTATTTATATATAAAATGTAGAGTCATTGCTGTCTTAAAAGTACACCTTTCGATAAATGTCAGTTTATCAATACTCAACCAGACCCTCTTTACATATTCAAATGTAAGTGTTGGGCGGCAGCGATAATTTGGCACTTCTGCAACTCCATCTTTTGTTCCTTCAACTTTAAAAGTCTCTTCTGTATTTCAAGCTCGTTTTGTCGCATCGCAATTTCTTCTTTATGCCTTTTTTCCCTGTTCTTCTCCGCAACTGCAAAATTTCTCGACATCTCGTCCAAAAATCTTTCGAAAAGAGCTGTCAGAGACCCCTTATCATCCAGCTCCTCCTTTTTGTTGTTTGTCACTGAGTTCGATGTTGGTGTCGCGAGAGGATCATCGCTGGTATTGTTTAGCTCCTCGGATATCGGTTTCGGTAGTATAAACGTGTATTTTGCGGAGCCACTACTTGGCGACGAAACTTCACTTTCTTCCAAATACTTGTGCCTTCTTATCTTATTAAAAATTTCATCCAACGCTCTTCTATGTTCCCAGGGTCCAAAGTGGCTCATTCTGCCTGGTTTTTTCAGTCGTTCCCGAAAGACAAGGTTCTTGTATTTACGTTCAAGAACTCGCCATTTGTTCTCGCATTTCTGTGGGCTGAAGTAAAATCCGTAGTTTCGCATTTCAAGTGAGATCATCTCAAACATTTCCCGCAGGCTTCTGATCTGTGTAGATTTCCCTACCATTGATCGATACTTTTTGTATTGGCTGATGAGACACGTAGTTGCTTTGCTGGTCCACATTCTCAGAGCGCCGACGTCTGCGCTCGATAGTATCGCTCCATTATTTTCGAAGCCGGGAAAACCGTTTTTGTGTTCCTCCTCGACGTAACACTGTAGCGTCGGTTCCAGCTTGATTTCCATTTGTGCATCGACCTTTTCCCCTTTCAAGAATACATTTACAAGTCAGAGTGGTTTTAAACTTGTCCCGAATCGACCGAGAGTAACGACCGCAAAAAATTAATGAAACGGATATCGAACTGAAATATCGTACGTCACAGCTTCTTTTTCTTCTTTCGCATGGTCTTGGACAGTGTGGAATAATCGAAGCGTAATGAGTTTAGAAAAACGGGTCACGGTGTTCGATTTTCCCGCGCAAAACAATTCCAAGTATGTATGTATATATTTATTTACATGTACAAACGCTTATAACATATCTACTCTTGTGCAAACTTCGGATCGATGGTGATTCGAGCTCCGACATTCAAAGTGTTGAAGTGCTCAAGTAGAACGCAACGTGATAGTACAATGTGAACACGTTTCAGAACAGTTTTTCTTACCTTTCTGCTCTGTAATATCGGCCATATTAGCGTGCCCTCGTAACGTAACCTCCGTTCCAATCTCCGAGAGAAGTCCGGTACGAGTGCCAATCTCGGTCGTGGCACGGTCTCGCAGGAGGCCGAAAAACCAATGGAAACTAGTTCCAAACCGGTTTCATCCTGGAACTGGTTCCGTACGCGTCGAGAACTGGCGGCCATATTAACTCGTACGTCTCACAGCCTCATGGACGCCAAATATACGTTAAGCCAGGTCCACACTTAACAAGTGTTGGGGACAAAAACAGATATGTATAAATGAACATACATCTAGACACCACTGTGAATACATACACCAATGAGCATGTTGAACACGATCCATCGCGTGCCGGTACATATATGTACGTAATACGATAAAGTATTAGGTCCAGTTTGTCCATCTACATATCTGTAGAACATTAGGACGCGACAATTAAACGAGCCCAAGAGAAACAGTATATATGTGCCTATATTTGTATATTTTCTCTACGTATCCGTGGTCTCTAATGATTACGTTAATAAAATTGTACGGTTCGTCAACATTGTACTCGCATAACAATTAATCGAGTCCTGACTGCGCATCGAACTATGATTTATGTTAATATTGAGGATAAAGAACCGTTGCGCAACTGACACACCACATTGAGGCAATTTAGAAGCAAATATTATACAAAGGAAAAAATGATTAAAGCAGCATTCCAGATTTGTTGATAACACAAGTGTATTGCATTATGTACTTGTTAGATCATGCTAAACAGTTGCATAAGTTGCGTGCGTTCCATGTAACGATTCGCAGGCATTTCTACGATTCGATGACCCTTACTATGCTTCGTAAATTTTTCAACTTATTAGAGGCGTTTGCAATCTGCAGCTACTTCCTTTACTTTCGCATTGTATGATACATTTCGTGTCATAATTCATAAGTAATTTGAGTTTCCCATATAATTAAGATGTACGCGTATGTGTATACGTATATAATGTCTGTTTACGGAATCGTGAGCGTGAATACAATTTAGTACCATCGAAGTCACGGAGACTTATAATTGTATAGCACATGTACATCAGTTCTTTCATCGCATTTGACGGTAATTATCAACGGTCGTAGATCGTTCAGTGATACCAAGCGCTCCAGTCGATACAATACGTATGTAATAGAGCGATCCAGCATCGATGGTAATGTTACGCGATCTGGAAAAGGCATTGATCTCAATACAGACTCTACTCGATGATTTACTTTCCCTTCGAGAAGACTGGAAAGGCGCAATGTTTAAAGTTACACTCGAATCGAACGATCTTTCGCAATTACTTGTATCGTCGTCAGCAATTAATAAGTGATTACCACGATTAGTACGATTAATCAGTTCGATTAACTTTGCACTTTATAAGTTTTTTTTTACAGTCGCTGTGATATTATCCCTGGCACCGGAAGCAAACTACATATGTATATGTACAACCTATGGTCCGCTGTGTAATGAAATAATAACACTCGCACACCAATGTCACGTAAAACACGCAATGAACTAATATTCCAAACGGGACTCGATCGTCACGGACCACGAGAAAACGGTCCAAGTGCTCGGGATTTCACATTTTGGGTCATTGTTCGTTACCATTCTCAGATCCGTCCTGTTTTTCTCGTATGTACTCGTTATTATCGTCCGCCGGATGCACTTCCCCTTCGTTTAAAACACGGTCGACACGTGTTATATTTTGTTTGCCGAGTCCGCTCAGCGATGGAGGGTACAAGAACGCGGTATGTACATAATTCTGGTTGCTTCGGTGAACGATCAGAATATTTTCCTAGAAAACAATTGTTCAATTTTAATAGTTTCTCGCGTTGCCGTTGTTTTTAATGGAATTACAACGCCAAACATTAGTTAGCATTCACAAAGTGGTAATATGAAATACTATGTAGATAGAATGTTTTCCGTTGATTCGACCTATACCCTTCTCTTCGTTTTATATTTCCCGCCCTCGAGGGATCGAATCTGTAATCGCGATATACCCCCAAAACCCCAAGCGAGGGATTTCGATACTGACTAGTCCAGGTGGCATTCGATAGGAGACGTTCGGTCGGAAGAATGACGTCAGGGTGGTGGATGGCGAGCATTCGTAAAGGAAAAGGCTACGGCTAGGAGGTCTGGAAGAAGAAAGGGCTGTTGGAGGGAAAAGAAAGGAAGAGAAGAGAAGAGAAGAGAAGAGAGGAGAGACCGCGATGGGTTCTGGCATGCGTGCAACGTGAGGGGGCTGGTGCATAGAAGCCAAGCCGAGCCGAGTCGAACCGAGCTGTACCGGGAGGGAGAGAGGCGATATCTTGGTCGAACAGACAGGCGGGCAGGCTGGCTGGCAGGCAGGGGCAGGAGCGGAGTGCGAGTGAACGAGCGAGGACGGCCGTCCGCTCGCCTTTCGTCGGCGTTTCGTGTGGGTGCGTGGCGAGTGCGTGCTCACGGGTAGGTACTTTCGATTTCCAGCGATTGGCGAGCCTTTCCTTCGCCGGCCACGACGCTGCACCAGGAAGCGGACACGATAGTTAACCATGGAGTGAAATAGTACGTACACCGTACGGCCGAGAGTTACTGTGTTCAGTCCTGTCAGTTCTGTGCGCGGTGTGCATGTGCGGTGAATGCGTGTACACACGTTCCTCGCGGAACAGGTGCCTTTCTCGATTCCGTTCGATTATTCTTCTCGTTCCACTTGTCTCCAGTCCCGAAGCCTATATCGATCCGCTGACCAACGACCGATCTCCCCATCACGTTACGAATCTCTATAACGATAGTTGAACGAACAGACAGACATTCTGGTAGATCCACCAGCAGAAAGAATGAAATAAACGTGTCCTCTTCTGTCAAGATTACCGATCGGTTGGCAGCTGTTCGTATCCGCGGTCACGGGAAAAATTCTCGTGCTCTCGCGCAATGGAAACCGTCCGTTGTATCTGAAAAGAAAGACCAAGGACCAGTATCGACGGAGTCAGAGCGACAGAACGAGCGAGAGGGGGAGCGTTTGTTACTTGTGGAGAATCAGCCGCGCGTTTGCGAACGCGCCCATCGCGCGTCCAATATGGCTACCGCCAGCAACGCGACGACTAGCGCCGGTGAATCGGGCGGCAACAATGCTGTGCCACAGTGGAAAAGAGATTTGATTCAACGGCGTCGGCAACAAAGTAAAGTTTTCGCGAACAACGGGGCCAGCGTGAAATTATACTCGGCGGTGACCGGTTCGTCTGCGGCGACGGAGTCCATTGATCCGTCCTTCGGTCAAGAGCAGTGCACTGCCGGCAACGTATCGTTAAGATCGCGCACGATCGTCGGAGATGAGAACGCTGTCAACAACAGTGTCGCCGCGAATAACCCGTCTGCTAACGTTAGTAGTGGTGGTGGTATAGCTAGTGGTGGTGGTGGTAGTGGTAGTGGTAGTGGTAATGGTGGAAGCGCCATAGCCGGTGTCGTTGTATCGTCTTTTCCGTTTCTCTCTAGAGGAGCAGGCAGCGGCGCCACCGTCGCCAGCGGAACGATCGCCGCCAACAATCAAGCTCCGGCAGTCGCGTGCAACATGCGTCTCGAGGCGGATCTGTCGCTCTGCTCCGATTCGGAGGATGTCGCCGCGAACGGTACACTGAACAAGTCGTTAACGGATACGGAACGGAAATCGGAACACGGTGACGGCTCCGAGAACGAGGATTCGAAGAGAACTACGGAACAAACGTTGAACACCAGTTGCGAGGAGCATCGGATTGGATCCATCTGTAGGACCACCAACAACAACAACAGCAAACCAGAGAGGGACGTTCTTGCGGAGTTGTCACGAACCAAAGCGGAAATGGCGAGGAACAGAGCAGTGAACGACGACGGAGAAAGCGACAGCTCGGAGGAACTCCAGTATGGACCGGGGATCGTGAACAGATTAAAGAGCAAGTACCTTAACCTCACTCTCAGAGAAATGAATAAAAGTCGCGTGACGGTGCAGCGTTTCCGGCGCGCTGCCAGTCTCGAGGACCTACTCGACTGCGACGACGAGCCCAGCGAAAAAAGCGTGAGAAAGTACACGAAAAGAACGACCACCGGTGCCAATGCGAAAATGGACAGATACAGGAACGCGTCGCGAGGAAACGAATCGATGAAACGAGCGAGAAGCGTGGAAACTCTGATGAGGTACAATGGGACCGAGGATACGAGCAATGGCCACGGGCGCGTAACGACCAACGGTTTGAAACAGGAACCGGTAAACGATCACATTATTCTGATAGACCGAACGTCGGTGAAGATTGAATGTCGGCTGAGCGAGCTGGACAGGCCGAAACCCGTGAACAAGCCGAAGAGGATTAAACCGTTGCTGGCGGAAACCGAGAGACCACCGCCAGATCTAGTCAAGACCACCATGAGGATCTTCGAGGGATCGGCGAAGAAGCTGAGACCAAAAGGCGAAGTTGCCGCAAAGGTGGCCACCTTCAAAACCATCAACGATACCTTCAAGACACAAACGCAAAAGAAGGTCGTGTCGAAACCGCCGGTTCAACCTAAACCTTTCGTTAATGGTAATTCCAGACCGATCCCCGGGTCACCAAAGAAGATCGTTTTGCCTCAGAAGCCTACCGCCGAGCTGATCGAGACCCAGGAAGGCCAAACGGAGTATCACATAGACGGGGTGATCACGGACCCCATCGTACAATCCGTGTCCTCGGTGGTCAGCAAGTTCCAACAGATTGAAAAGTCGCACTCTCCGTCACCATCGCCCGAGCCATCCTTCAAGCTGAAGTTTTCTCCGGCGGCCAGCCCGGAACCTCAACAGAGCAAATTGAAATCATCCCTAGAGATCAGCGTGAAATCTCCGCCTGTGACCCCCATTTTATCTCCGAGGGTTTTATCGCCAAGACTACAAAGTCCGTCCTCTCCAATGAAGGATACGTTGAGGCAATGTTTACCACGCGTGCACAGTCCACCATCCCCGATAAAGGATTCACCGAAACAGAATTCCAGTCCTGTTCACAAGTCCCCGCCGAGTCCCAGCAGGGAGTTGCTCAGACAAGTGTCCGCGTCGGAATCCGTGAAGGTCCCGCGACCGCAGACGGAGGAAATGTTGGTGAACAACAGCGCGGAACACCCGAGGCAACAGATTCCGGAGAGAATACAGAGTCCCACGGACAAAGAAGAAAAACCAGAGGAGCCCAAGTTATCGATCGAAGACACGGTGCCCAGCGACGAGGATGCCGTGGAAGAGGTCGACGCGCCAAAGACCATTTCGAAAACAGCGCTGGAGAACATCGCACGAACCGGTGTAACGATGCAGTTTAACTTCAATGATAAATCGAGCACGAATAAGAGTTACCTACCGGGATACAAACAAAATGGGCAGAATTCTGCGGACGAGCAGGCCGATGATCGAAACGAGAAGTCGTCGGAATCCAGGAGCAAGACGTTTTTATCCGAGAACGTTTCCGTGCACGCTGCAACGGACCAGGAGGTGGCCTCTAGGCTGCTGGAGAGGCTAGAACCGGATAGGTGCGATAGAAAGATCGAGGACAATAAGGAGGACGTCGCCGACCCAAAGGGAAATGTCGATAGCAAGCCGATCGGAGCTATCTGTAGCCTTGGTCTGATCAAAACCACCACTACCACTTCCTATCCTCAAGGCAGCGAGGCGAAAACGATAAGATGCCAAAAGACAACCGAGTCACCACCTCAGAAGCAAATTGGAATTATCAGACCTCTGGTATCCACCAAGACGCAGCATCCGCAACAGAGCCTGAGCAACCGAGAACTGGAGAAGAATCTGATCAATCGAGTGAAGAGCATAGAGCAACCGACCAAGGTTGTGGTCAGCTTAAAGAGCGCCGACGAGATTCAACCCGCGAAAAAGTCTGGATCTGGGAGCGGCGGACTATGGGAATCGAAGCCTTGGAATCAGCAGAACAACACCATGGTGTTCAATTTCAGTAACCGGAAGGACGTGCCCGATTATATAGAAAACGACGGACTCATCATTAAGAGGAAGCGAGAGAAACCGAAGGTGAGTCATCAATAATTTCTAATCCCAGTCGTTTTCGATCTTATCGCACCGAGGTTGTTTATTGGTTCTGATACTGCGGATCTTCAGTACATACCGAAACATTGAAGCACATTATTTCGATTATTCTTTCGAACAAGCTGATTCGCGAGGAACCGTTACTTTGTTCGCAATGATCAAACGTTCGTAATCATTGAGACGAGCATTATGTTCTCGATTATAGAATACAACAGACGTCAGTCTAATTTTTGAACGCTTCTTCACCTAGGTAATTCCTCGAAAGTATAATTTGAAAGTTCATCGATTGCGTAAGACCGTTTGAAATAGAATTTCGAAAATTGAAATCCTTCGGTCCGCAAGAAGTCGCACCGTTAGATCGGTCGTTTGCCAAGGGAACTGGAGACTTAACAGTCCATGATTTGATCGCAAGAAGCTTGCGAATCGATACGGTTCAATAGGATCCTGGTACGGCGGAACTTTCTTTTCGTACGTATACATAATTCAAGCACATTTCACTTTCTTTAATATCGACTCGATCAAAATCGTCGCCCGTCGAACTGTACGTGATCGTACGCACAGACACGCTCAGAATTTATAGCGACGTAACGTCCTCGTATTCCAAGCACGCGGTCGCACTCATCCAATGTGATGCACGATATTTGTTTGTTTTCCATTCCATCGTTAAGCGGACTGTTACGTTTAAACAGTCGTGGGCTTGTTCGAGCAGCTGATGATCGGTCTCATTGTCAGCTGAAAAAATTCAAGGAAAAATCGAACGCGTGTTTGGTCTGGTGTTTCATAGAAAATCTTGGGAAATCGGGATTGTGATCGGTAAATTGAATGCACCGAGATGCACTTTCTCGCATTAGATAACCCGGAACTCGGATCGTCCAGTCGAATACAGATTACTCCGCTATCACAATTACACCATGGTCCCCCGTTATTTGCCAACCATTGCCCAGTACATATAACGATCTCTCGGAATTTCCCGGCACGGAATCATCGATCGCGCTCGTTCACGAAATCGACTCTGCCTCATCTAATGGCACTAACGAGGCTCCTTCGAATCGGCCGCCGGAAAAAAAGAAGAATAGCCTGGTGGACTCGATAAAAGACGACCGTTTAACGAACCGGAAACTAGAGCATGCTTCAAGACCGCGCGCGTAATTCTAGTTGAACCGTATGAAACAGGAACAATGCTCGATAGCGTTCTCCTCTTTTTTGTATGTATGTACGCATGTACACCATCGACTTCGAATAGAACTGTTCTCCTGTGACGTCTTTGTATAATACAAACTCGTTCGATCGATCAACGAGAAAAGACTAGCTGTCCTTGGGTCGAACGAAAGGCCTTGCTCGCATACTTCTGCATACTATAGTGTTACGAGATTGAAGCAACGAAATACTCGCCAGAGCTTTGGTAACACTCTATACAGGATCGGTAAAACCGGCTGGTAAGACCTTTGTAATCTTAACGATTAGGATCTAGTTTTTTGCATTCTCGGTGAAATGTTACGACTACTGTTTCAAATCCGGAAGAACTATACATTTAAGAAGCCCCTGCTGGTCCCGAAAACAATCGAGTCAGTCCAAGGTCGAAACCATCGATGAAATTATCCGGTTTAACACCTACGTCCAGAGTTACGAGCGTTCACGAGGTCATTTTTCCCGCTGCACGATACTTATGTATACGGTTACACGTGGACGTTTACCTTTCCGAGGCACTCCAAGAAAGATAAAATTTCGCGGATCATGCGTAATTCGATTGATGACATGTCGCGTGTATCGTATTGCTTGTCTGGTAACATTAGGCTGGCGTGTAAGTAGAGGACCGCGATGCAGGCTGCACTCCAGGCCAAGTCAGAGCACGCGGTTCCCGACTGCATCCCCGCCTTTACGCTTCTAATTAAACGGATATTAACTGGCCTTAGATCACGCGATAACGAAATTACATAGGCATATACGTTCCCAGCTCACTGGGTATCCGATTGCGAAATTAAATGGACGGTAGTGGATGAGGATAATCGATTAAACGTTGGCTCGTTTTCGCGTCTTACGCGGCTCGGCGTACGAGCGTTCAGGGGAACAAAAAAAAAATGACCGGCCCGGTAGTAGAGATGCATATGGATTACTCGAGACGCGATAATATCAGCCGTAACCGTCCGTCGCGTTAATTAACCTTCGACGACCTCGTAATAATTACGCAATCTCGAGCGTTGCACCCGTCCGCGGCGCGCTGAACGCGTTTCGATGCGCGCGATTATAGCGAGCTTTGCAATTCGAACGTCATACTTGGGTCTAATTAATCTACGAAAATATTCGGTCAGACGTACGGACTGGTCCGCGGTGGAACGAGGTAAAAGGTTCCCTTCACCGAGCGAAGCGCTCACGGAATTAGGTCGTGGAACGATTCTCTATTCGGACGACCGTCTTCTCCTCTTCTGTCTAGCAGCTTTTTTTTACTCTGTGACGCTGGAAGAAGCGGAGAAAACGCGGGGAATACTTTTGTCGTTCAGGTGAGTCGACTGTGACTGATCGAAGCGTAAGCGTTTGAGACTGTGTGATATGTAGGTATGTGTGTGCGTGTATGTATGTACATAGTCGGTCACATATGTCATCGATGCTTACGCTTTTCTTTCATCATCTGTATTGTTGTAAACAAGAAGGTACATATGGATGTGTGAGTACTGGAAGCAAAACTTTAGGTTGGACGATGCTTTAGGAGAGGAAAAACGGGAAACGAAATAGAATTCCTGAGGCTTCCCTTATGGAATTCCTGGAGGTAGCCGACTGAAACGTTGCACGTTTCGTAATGCAGCCGGAAAGAAATTAATTGCGGAGCCGAGCGTTAGCTGCGATCCATATCGCGTCGACCGAAAGCATTGGTATATGTAATGTAATATGTGGTCCTGACGCATTCGTGACGAACACGCCGAATAAGTCGAGGCAATCCTGGCGATTAGAACGTCTATGAATATCAGAGCTGATCGTTCTTCTTCGCTTCTGTTTCGGTTTATGTTTCTGTGTGGATTAATGGTGATAAAACCATTGGGTAAAAAAACGAAGTTGACGTTCAAATGGCCTTCAAAACATTCACCAGATTAAAAATAAATAATGTTATTCTCTTTCCCCTCAAAACCAAACAAACTTTTGTCTAAAATACTTTCTTATGAAATGCTTTTTGTTAACTTGTCTGTATAATTGGCCGAAGATTCTCCGCAAAAAATTTGTACCGACACCGCGAAGAGCTCGTTTGCTTCGCTTTAATTATTGTGAACGCAGCACTCTTTCGATATTTTCGATCTGTCGCCGCGAAGGCACAATTATCAGGTATAACTCGTTGCGTCCACGCAAACGCGCAAATACCAGAAGCGGCGTTGCCAGGGCTTCTAATGGTTATGCATTATTACATAAGCATTAAATGCATTTCTTCGCTTTCCGTATTATTACCTATTATCACGGATTCACTCCGCAATGAATGCCCGAGCCGTTGATGTAACGTCGGGCGCGGCGTAACTGGCAGAAAGGAAAACTGGCCGGCTCGTCTCGAAACGCGTAACGCTGCGCCTTTCCTATCTTTCTCTTCGAAGCATCTCGGTTTTCTTTACCACGTCCAGCACCCTGGTTTTCGCAATTCGATTTAAAATGTGGCACTCGCTCGATGAAAAATCTTCCGTTTAGTGGATTCAAATCGGTTTCGTCGATCGAGCTGGTCGAGCCAGTTCCAAGTATTCTATCTCTAATCTTACTATCTGTTGCTCACGATAGGACGGCTAACAACGGTATCAATGGAATACCAATGAATCGAAGTGACAAAAATAAAACTCGAATTTATCAGCCAAAATCGCTTGAACGGAATCGTAGTGTATGTATGAATTGACCAATTCATTTACGGTCGCATACCAAATATCGTATTGACGATCGTAGAAGAATCAACATGTAACTAGCTCTATCCCCATGCAAACACGCGTTCTTCAGTCGCTGGGAAGCCTAAGAACTAGTTTAGGGTACACCTCGGTGAATCAGACAGCTGTTTATCGATTGGTAATTAAGGACAAACAAGACAACGCACCGATATTGGATATCGCCGATGCGTCACTGTCTCATCGCCTTTTATCGACGCTATTTCTGTGTGTGTGCGTGTGTGTGCAAGAGTTTTTTTTTTCTTTTTTTTTTGAGGGGAATACATAAGACTTTGATAACGACGGTTCGATGGATCAAATCGAAGAGGGATTGCTAGAGGTTTCGATGATATTATCTCGCGATCGCGAGTAGAGAAAGGGAGCGAGCGCTGCTGTGCATCGCTCGAAGAACCTCTGTTCTCTCGTTTCGTTAGCAGGTTTACCGTATTACAAGTAGATACATACGGCAGGTAATCGAGTTTACGCCTCGACAAGGTATCCTTGACCTTCTTTCCCCGATAACTATTACCGCAATTCGTTCTGTTCGTAATGTACAATATACAACCGTTTCTGCAATCTTCCTCGCGCCTTTCTTCGGGTTCGAGCTGACTCGTACGTTACAAGATTTGCTTTTCGTTTCAGCCGTGGTATCGGCTGTAAACAAATACAGGAATCTTATCTTCCGTACGAATCATCGACTATCGCGACGTTAAATCCATGCGAAAAGAACCTCGACTTTCAAATTCAATGGTACTCACGGCAACCGCGCCTCGATGAAGATGTTTAGTCGCACGGAAGAGAGAAAAAGGAATTCGCAATCCCTCTCGATTGGCTGCCGGTCACGGGAGGTTGCCCGCAGCTCCTCGAGGAATTGCCAGGCAAAGGTTCAGATAGCCGATCAGCCGCGTAAGAAATGGCATTCGCGTATCGTGGCCGGTGACATTCCACGAGACGCCATGGGAATTCTCGTATATGGCCGTCCTAGAGCGCTGCGACTCTACGAGAGACGAGAGAAGCTACGAAGGCCCGTTATCGTGTTTCAGACTATGTAGCTCCTTGCTTCGGCCTTCTAAGGAACATTGCGCTCCCGACTATCGTGGCGCAACTTGAATCAACCGCTATGATTTTTGGTATGTAGGCCGAGCGAGCGACAATACTTGCGTGGTGTACCTGTAGCCACGTCTCTTCCCTTCGTGGAGACACGATCTTCGGCCAAGAAACGATCGCTTATCGGTGATATCTGGATACTAAACCATTTAACGGCGCCGTAATTTTTTCAGTGACCTTTCGGGCTAGCTAACGTTCACTCGAACTGGAATCTCTCACGTTCACTTGGTATCGATTTAGTGCAATTTTCGGAGTTCTCATGGTAGGCTGTTAATAAATTCTGAAGCAAGTTCCTCTGATGACTTCTGCGTGGAATGAGATGGAGACCCTATTTCGTGCCGCGAGTTCACGTGAAACTCGTGGTTTCATCCTCTCTCCTTCGGTGAAATTCAGAACGCGTGACCTCGTTTGACCTTGACCGGCTCCGGTACCAGCGAGGAGGAAACTGGATTGGCGACGCGAACAGCTGGTCGCAGGTCGAATTTGCATTTGCATACAGTGATCGAGCGGTTGTGTTGCGCTATCCTGGATATCGTTTCGTCCTTTCTCGGTTACGTAATGGATCCAGTTTTCGGATGAGACACGTGGCTCTTTTTTTTTTTTTTAAATTCGTACTGTTGCTTTCTAAATCTTTCACTCCTCGACGAGCATTTGGCGCGCTTTGGATAGTGCGCGAAAGAAGCTGGAATCGTTAAAACGATCGAGTAATCGATCGTCTCCTCGATCGTTTCTTTATGCAGACACGTTCGTCATGAAAATAGTAACCGATATTAATGGAACGCGTAAACAACCTTCCGAGTCAAGATTGATTTTGACACCGTATGAATCATTCCTGACTGCGTTGGTTCTAATTTAGAAACGCGACGTCGCGAAACAGCAATTCGTATTGCCCTCGCAAAAAGTCGTCGACGAAACGGCGGCTGCAATTTTTCGTCGGTTCGCGAAACGCGTAACCGTGTCTGATTCATACGATTTAGTGCTGTCGCCGACTCAACGTGGTCGCGTTAACGATATCCAAGCCCAGCCAGCGAATAAACTTGTCAAGTTCGTGAACAAAACGGGGGGCGTGGGTGCCAGGGTAATTTTGCCGTCTGCATCCTACGAGACGATGGCTCGAATCGACGAGACAGCCACGGAGGGAAAACATTGTACATATATGTAGACAAAGTGGAACAAAAGGGAGAGAAAGTCCTGCTTCGAGAAACTAGCATCGAAGATAAAATCAGTTTCGAGGTTGTGCCTATCGTTATCTGAAACCGTTCCAAACTTGTTCACAATTTTTACCGAGATCTCTCCCGAAGAAGATGACTTCTTTAGCGCTGATAATCTCGTTCCGGTTCTAATTGGAACGCGCCTACGCTTGCAATCAAGGCTGTTGGATCTCGGCGAAAAATTAGGCGACGGCGGATGTCGTGAAATGTGCATCCTGCCGCATCCGGTCTCACGTGTCATCGCGTATGACGACAGATCGATAAGAACGACCAGTTTCCCGCACGCGTGTGTCGCAGTTTCGCGGTCATGATTTACTGTTTGTCAGTTCGCGACGGGAAGCAGTGGTACACTTGGGATGATAACGTATCACGGTTTGAATCGCGCAACTTTTAGCAGTGAATTTCACGAGTCTAGCAATATTCTATGTATTACCTCTGGAACGTGTCTATACATATACGTATAAGCGCTTCCCGCCTTCTTCGAATCGATGCACACGCGGTCTGAGTATCTATATGCATGTATATGTACATATTTACATACCTACCTACCGTGAGTATACCACAAGGGACAAACAAATGCGGGCTCACCTTTGCAGCCGCAGGTGTATCCGCGTGGAGTACACTCGCGTGCAATCGTTAGGCGACTGTCGTGGACTCTTGGAGGGTTCAAGGTCCAACCTGTAGGAGTGATACCTCGGTGCGCTTGGAATAATGGAAACAGACATCCTGGGAATTTCTCATGAAGTCAGGGACCTTGTTCTTGGGTTCATTGCCGCCGGTATCGTTCTCCCTTAAATCCCTTACATCCCTTAAATTTACGCTGTTAACCCTAACCACGAAAACGTTTCGTGGCCGATCGATTTCTAATTCTTGAATCCATGATGGGTACTGTGGAAAGAAACATGTCGAGCCGTAAATCACTCGTTTCACGCGGTGATCTCGAAACATCGTAGATAGTAGAGTTGATTCGAAATTATCCGGGTTAATTCCGCTGGCTGGTTCGGCGTTACGAGGGATTACACGGTAAACGATGGGCGAGCAATTTTTCTCACGACGCGTTATCTCGTGGAATCGCTTGCATAATGCAGCCGATGCGACATAACAAAGAGAAGATACTAACTGGCGCAGGGAGAGGACCGGAAATATTGAATTACTTTCTTCTCACGGCGCCACCGATAAGTACATACATACCTACTTACTCGTTACCGTCTCGACGATAAATGGTCCTGCTCCTGTTCCATCGAGAACCGACTAAAATATGTACATACAGACTCTTCTCGATTATCGTCCCGAATTTGCGCCGAGACAATAATCATATAGGGAGAAATGCTTCAGCGGAGATTAATTTGGCATAAATTTCAGTAATTCCAAATACCAACAGATAAGATTATGGTAGGAGGCCCTTATTCTACGCCACTTTTTCCCCTAGAGGAAGCCGAGTTTGCTCGTCGGTGTACATACATGCATACATACATACATAATTTACTTATAATACTACATATTCACAGATAGTCGCAACAACTTTTCGATCAGCAATTGTTGGAATAAAATCGTTTCCGCGGCTTTATCCGCGTCGCGTTGGAATCACCGATTCACTCGGCCGACAAGTGCTGGCTGTCTTCCATCACCATCCATCCGGTGATCGATAATCCGTACGGTTCGCGATCGATATCTTTTCGTCCCGGTGCATCCGTGGCACGTTACATTCAAATCGAGATGTATTGCGTTACACGGCCCCGATCTCTGCTCGTCCGTAATGCGGCTTCTTCGCGTTATGATCCGTGACCGCATTTTTTCCATAGATCGCCGTTCAACCCGAATTCCCGCGGCAACCGGAGAGTGACAGAAACGCTGGCCGAAGGAAATTACCTCGAATAATAAAAATCACTTTCGAAAAATCTCACGACGCCGGAAGTGGACCGGAAATTTATCCCCGAGGCGACCGTTCGATATCACGCGCGATCGCCATTCGCCGAACGAGTTCGCGAGCACAGCCGGGAGAAATTCATCGGAGATCGAATCGATTAAAATAGTAGTTTCCTTTCTTGAAACTACAGAAAACCATTTGATTTTACCGAGCACGATATTCCCGAATCTACACGAGTTTCGACAAATTAAATACGGGAGAGTTGCCTATTTTGGACCACTTTTTTATTTTGATCTCTTACACAAGCATAGAACATCGCAGGATAAAAAGAGAAACGAAAAAAAATAAGCATTATACGTAGATTGTATGGTGTATTGGTCGTATTGAAAAAATGTGTGATAACAGAATATCTTCAAAAAACTAAACTAATGACTAGGAGCCGGTCCAATATAGGCAACTCTCTCCTACATATGTATGTATGTAATGTATCACTGAACTTCAGTGCTCTCCCTCACTTACATATGTTAGCTCCAAATACGCATCGGTCAGGAAATTCGAACAAAGTCGAAGGACAGTCGGGGTGCGTGTCGAAGACGCGTCCCTGTCGGTTTCCATCGGGCTCCGTTTCCAAATCGACAGGATGTCCATTCACGAAATAATAAAAGACGGCGCGGCACTGAAAGTCTCACCGCCACTTATCTTCTTGGATCGTTCCTGATCTTTTTCGAGTCCTGATAATTGTCGTCGTTCTCGGTTTCGCGAGATCGAGGTTATTTCACGTGAATGTGGAGTGCTGCGCGACTCACGTGGAAGCGTTTCACATGCCAAGAGCATCGAGTCTTCTTATAATTACAACGTGTAAACGTTGGGTTGCAAGTGGAAGAGGTATTGCGTGAACGAAAGCTTGCTCGTTTGTACGAAAATCGATACGTATTGGTAACGAATGAATATTTAAATAAAGAACTCGGAGAACCAATAATATGTAAGATTATTAAATTAAATTAAATTAAATTAAATTAAATATGTAAGTTAGTACTTATGTATAATCGAAGAGGGGAGGAATGCGCGGTCACGCGTTTCCATGGAACTCGGTCGACGAGACTCGAAAGTCACCCCGCCGGATTCCACGCATAACGTTCCGATTTCGAGAGCTCAACGTTCTTTTTTTTTTTGGTTGTCCCGCAGGTCGGTGACGGCGGCATCATAGTATTGGATGCCACATTGGACGCGTCGACGACCGACGACGCCGAGTGGGAGCTTACCGGTGGTCCACCCTCGCCGTGCGACGTGTCGTTCTTCAACGACAACGTTCTCATCAATGGACGCAGCAACCTTTCGAGGACACCGCGAAATCATAAGGTGAGCGCAATAAATCTCCCCCATACTGCGGTACGTTCGTCCGTCTCGTGATTTTGCGAGTGAAGTTTCATCGCGAACGTTTCGTCGGGCGCCAATTGAAAGTTAAAGGAATATTTACTCGAGAAAGCGAGCAAAATCACTGTGTTTATGCTGCACCTGCGAATAACGTAGAATCAAACGTTATCTAATTTGTGATAAAACAAATGAGCTTTAGAAAGGCCGTAGAAGCTTTTTATATGTACATTGTTATCGGGGCGAAGTATTTACGTTAATAGATGTGGCGCGTTTATCAAAGCTTTCCATTATTTTTTTCGTGAAAAAAATCGGTCCGCATCTCGCGCTGGTGAGCCATGCTATCTAATCTAATCGGATGCACTTCCATCCACGGACTCGCGCCGCGGGAGCTCGTTTAAGTCGCAAAGCGAGCGACGTAATATGTTGTAAGTTGTAAGTACCGTAACCAAGGCCCTTCGTGCCTCGTGGGAATGCACTTTCCCTCCTCAAAGAGATTGTAAAATATTCAAGGGCGGCTGGCCGACCAGCCGCGCAACGTCTTTCAGCCTTTTTCTCCCTTTGGTCGGTCCCCGTCGTTATTTCGACTCCTTTCACACCGAATTTTCGGTCCACTTTTTTGTCCTCGTCTGAATAGAACTGTCCAAGATGGAATTATCCCACGCACATGGTCTGTATTATGTATGTCGTCGTAGATGACGTTGGATTATGACACGAAAAACTCGGAGACTTTCCTTTTAACGTTAATGCTGATTCCACGCGTGAAACCTTATGTGCTCGGTACAACTATTGGTCGTTGCGATAAGATGTTTATCCGTAGGTACGTACGTACCTGTGTAGGTGAGCGCAAGTTATCTTTGCCTATATACAGTACAATTAAAACTTATAAAACTAAACAGAATATCGCAATCATGCTTCTGATTGATTCACGATACGATGATGCTCGTTACATTGTTACTAACCCCAGAACATTTTTTATTTGGGTAGATATCTTTAGAAAGGACGTACCTACAATAATTGTAATGGTAAAAATGCACTATTAACGAGTTTCGGTGGAACAGCGTATCCCCTAATACCCGCAAGCTAATTTTACGTATGTAGCTCGAAAGTGGATTAAACGATCTTCGTTCGAACTATAGATAAACGTTCTAAATAATTAATGTGCTATAACACCGTACAAGGCGCGTCATTAATTTTCACGACGCAACATCTCCCGCGTGCCGTTATTACAGATACAATACCTGTTGAACGGTCTCCAGGATCGATTCGTCCTGAAATCGTTAATCGAGCATGTTTCGCCGATCAAATATTACATTCCAAACACTCCTCGAGCCTCTCTTATTTCCAACGGACACAAGGACCAAGACAGGTTTCCTCTCCCAAAGTTTTTCTTCCCGACGACTAATTTATCACGAAATGTGGAACACGTGCTCCTCCCCGGAGCGAGGCTACCAAGTGTCTCTAATCGCCCTCGTTTAACAGATCGAAACGAGAGAGTTTCTCACGGGTCGGGGTTTACGGTTTCGGCCGATTCCCGTGACGACTGAACAACCAAGAACTGGCCCATTAGGAATACCGATGCCGATTTACAAAGTAAAAGTGCTCGAGCAGCGGCGAACGAATCAGCAACGATTTTCCAGCTGCTCGTCGGAGGAGTTAATCTAGCGTGGTTCATGGGAATGCGTCGGCGGAACGGCCGATTCCGTTCTACGCTCGTCTCCAGACGAAGAAGTCTTTCGCGAGAAAAACGCTGTACGCATCGGTTCCGGGTTCGACGGAAATTTTCACCGGTTTACACAAGACGCATCGCCGTTTCGAAAGGTCGCCGGTGAAACAACGAACGTCGTTCCTCGACAAATTAACGAGGTACATAATTGGGGATCGTGAAACGGAGGAGTTACCGGCGAAAAGCGAAGCGGATTGTTATGCAAACCAGCGACACGCATTGCGTGTTCGCTCATCGATGAAAGTCCGGTCGGCCGGCCGATCGTTGAGCAACCCGATTTCGCGGGCCATCGTCTATTGTTTGTTTGGATTTTCCATGAGCAATTAACGCGGCAAACCCTAACCTTTAATAACGTTACGCAACGAGAGATAGGTATGAAAAATCGAAACCGGTAGATGCTGGAATTTGCATATTCGAAAGTTCCTCGGCTTCTCGGTACGGGAGCGATTCCGGAGAAAACGGCGAGGGTAGGGCGCGGCGTCGCGAGGAATAGTTAAGAGCGGGGGCGAAACGTGTGTCGGCGGTTATTGTCCAGCGATCGATCTTCTTGGAGGCGACGTCGCACCGAGCCGCCTCGAAAAACCTGACCGATCCTCCGAATCGATTGTTCACCGATGCGTCGTATTTTCTTCGGATTTACTGCGGCGCTCGTCGACCGTATCGGATCGATAGAAACGCCAGCCATCGTCGGACGAGCTGTTACACATATATGACCTAGAATTCCTTCTGCTTGGACTCGAGTTATCGTCGGATAATCCTTGACTAGAAAACACGGCCGTTGTTGCTCGCTCGACGAGGCGCAGTCGAGGAATCGGCCGATCGTGGTCCTACTATGTAATTTCTCCATGCTCGATAGCCAGACCCTGGCCGAAGCTGTTCTCCGTTCCACAATGCGAAACATTCCAGCACCGAAACCGACGAAGGACGCGTGTCGTTGCGAGACCGAGAAGAGTTTCACAGTTAACTCGGCTTAAATGCCTTTACCTTAAACCAACTTAGCTGATCGAAAGCAAATTCTAAGCGAGGCCCGCCAGCCCATAAAAGTGTGTAAGTATCGGCGTAAAGATTATCTTCGGGACGCGAAAGTGCGCGTTTCCGCGCGTTCGAACCGCTTATCCGCGTGGAAATTTCTCGACCCGGGGCCGTTCAGTCGCGTCTACGTTATATTTGAATTTTATTGCACGCAGAGGAATGTCTAACGGTGAATAATTACGCGGTTGGGAACGGTTGTCTGTCGCTACGACGCGCGTTCCCGTACGAAAAATTGCTAAAATTACTTGTCGCCGCGTTTACTCGACGCGCTCGAGTTAAATGCTCGACGAAGCTTTTTACGAACGCGTTTCGGGAGACTCGTTATCGGTTCACGGTAGAGAGATTCGAACGAACGAAAACGGGACGAGCGCGTCAATACGGTCGAGAAATTTCTTTCCATGATTTTCCGATTCGTCGCGGCATGAAAACTGCGCGCGAACGATGCAACTTTCGAGCGCAGAAACATGTCCTACGCTCTCAAGGTTTCGTCGCATGGCGGTTGCTGACTTGAAAAACAAGGTGACGTTGAAATTTTTGAAATGCCTCCACCCACAAAAAAAGCACGTATCTTATAAGATGTGCCTCCAGATGCCATGTAAATTCTACGCCTCAAAATTTTCACAAAGTGTACCGTTAAGTCATTATCCGACGTAATTAAGTTACCTGAGACACCCTGTATACCTACGCACATCTATGTAGATACGTAATTCCTACTTTACGATCCACTTTGTCGCGCTCCGGTCTCGTATCGTTTCACCTCGCAAACAATCGGTTTTATCGTCGTCGATACCTGTCCCGTGCGCGAACTCATTGGACAATAAATCTCGCGTATCTGCCCCGGGTCTGTCGTATATCTCCCTAGGAAAATCCGAGAACAAAGGAAACGCTCGTGCGAAATTCACTGACCCTGTTCTTACTCGAATACTTGAGCGCGACAGAGATTTCTCTCCTGAAATCGAAGACGTGCGCGAACAATAACGCCACGGATAACTCGCGGGAACGGAATTCTCTCGTTCGCGTAATACGGGAATACCAACATACTAATAAAACTGTAGCAGGCGATTTGAACGCCCGACGAGGAATCACCCAATTGATCAGGCGAATCCTCGTATAGGACTATCTACCTACGTACGAGGTAGATACAGTTATACAGGGTGAACCACGACGTATACGTATATTATAAGTAGGTATGTACCTATATATGTAAGTACTTCCTGACGAGCGACCGTAACAATTCGATCCGAACGTTCTCTAAACATCCCTTAATGATCTTGTTAACGATCGTTAGGACCGTAATCGACACGACAATGTCCCATTGATTCCGTAGATTTACTTGCCAATAAAGTGTACAGAGTAGACAAGGTTCTCTGGCACATCGCCCATTATACGGTCATATCAACACGGAAACGATCTGGGCGGTAGATAGATCCGTAGGAGGCAAGTATCAGCTCTTTATTTACAGTTGAAGCACCAACGTTTCCGCAAGAGCTGGCAAATCCGCGCTCGCCGTCGCGCACGGTTCTCTAATAATAGCGATCTCGTGAAAGGTACATAACGAGAAGCGAACCGGTGTAAAGACATTACGGGAGATATTACGCGTAACATCTGATAACACGGACAATCGGGAACGCGACTCGGTCGTGCCTCAAGGTTGCGGTCTTTGAATTGTAAACCGAGCGACACCGATCGCCTAATCGTCTGACATCGATTTTCCGTTCGACATCGTGTCCACGAATTAAATTCAGTCAAATCAAAGTCGTTTCCCGATTGCGCCCCGACCGTATCGATCTTGCATCCGACGTTCCGTGAGACAAAACGACAAAAAAGAAATATTATTTTATCGATAACCAAATAATGTTATCGGAATGACAACAGAGTCGTCGCAGGTACCGTAAATTTCGCTCCCGTTGTGACGTTAATTCTGCTTTCGAAACAGTGCGTCTATGTATAAAGAGATAGCGAAGAGAGGAAGGTCGACTCGTCGAATAATTACGCAGGATTCGCAGAAGCGACGATAACGGGACGTGTCGCGACAACGGGCACAGCCTGATTGCATAATTAATTGGCTCGCGCGAAAAAACAGCGCTCGCGGTTTTCTTCTAAATATGTAATCGTTACGTTCGCGTGCGACGCGGCTCATTATTCGCTGAATTAGCGAGCACGAATTTCACGGGTCGGACTCGTCGCCGGATTTGTTGACAATCGCCAGAAATTCTGTAATCGACGACGTCTCGTCGCCTGTCCTTGGTCGGAAATGGGTCGAGAACTCGAAATTCTTGTTTATCGAACGATACCACGTGATCGCTCCGAACGAAATTTTCGGCCCGATCGGTATCCATCCAAGGTCGAATTAATTTAAAATTCCCGATTTTGTAAACCATCTCCGAAAGATCCTTTGCTTTCGTTACAGTGTAGGTTAGGTAATTTTGCTTGAAAAGGACTCCTAGGTTTGTTCTTGTTTCACGCCTCTATCGAGGTCCTCGACCCCACGTGCCGTCACCTCTCGCAATAATTGCAAAATCGCCCCATTCCCGGGGCAGAATTGCCCGACCCGGCCGGTCGGTAATTCTCTTTCTTGAATGTAACACGGTTGCAGCGTCCCGACGCGATTGCGGGAGGGGAAAAAATTCGAAAGTCAATTCTAATTCCTACGAGCGAAAACTGCTCCGCTCGTTTTCTCCTCTCGCGGAAGGTTCATCGTGAAGGAACGCGGCTGCTTGATAGACCAGGCAGAAAAAAAAAATGAATTTGAATTTCTAATTCCGCTTCGTTACGGAAAAATCAGCGAGTAATTGCGCCTGGGGGGACCGTTAGCCTCTTATCGAAAAGCGTACCGTACAGGGTGGTTAATTTATCCCAACTATTCTCCGTGTTTCCGCTTCTCGGAACCGAACACAATTTTTTTTTTACGGTACGATGATGTGTATTTTGAAATTTGATTGGGAGATCGTATTCGAAATACTCGGTCTTTCGCGTATGATTTACGGAAAGACGAGACACTTTCGGGTGGTCTGGTTGAATGGAACGTGCTGTATACTTATAAATCCTGTCCCCGTCCGCTTGTAAATATAGGTGGCAGATACATACACGCCGTCGTGTCGTGTTGTAGCAGCTTCTTTCGTTCAAAGAACGTGTCTGTTGTGCACCGTCATTGAATAGGTCGGTGCACGGCTCGTATGCAAATGCAGAAATATGTAAACAGGGCTGGACACGGGCAATTTGCTCTAACGCGTATTCGTAAGGTAACTGTATAATTCAATGGGATCCGTCCGATCGACAGCAAATAGCAGTGTAATCATCGAAAAGATCGCTCGATTTAATTGCTCGTTGTGGATAACGTAAATCGTCGTAAATCATACGGACGCGACGGTCGTGCGCGATGTACCAACCGGCTACTTCCTCATCCCTGATCGTTCGGATCGTCGTTGATGCCCATCGATTTCCATGACAAACGATTCAAGGCCACAGAGTTGAGCAATTCAGCGCGAACAACGAATGAACTGAAATTTTCTGCCGATACGGCGTTTGTTAAAATTGAATCGAAGAACGGTCGACTCGCCTCGACTGGCTATATCCACGCTGGTTCGCCTCCGAGGGCTTTAATCTTGTCAACGAGAAGAAGATTACGGGTTTTGCTGGACATAACGGATGCGTTCGTGTTTAGTTTTTACCACGAGGAACAAGCTTTACGCGTCCAATTTAACGCCGTCGCCATCACCATGGGGAGAGAGAACACCCGTTCAAGGGACCTGGTAGAACGGCGTCGCGACAATAAATTCTTCAACGGTTTTATATCGCCTACTGTACAGTTGTAACGACTCCCCAACATCGAGAAAAAGGTACATGTATAGGTACTACAAAAACATGTACTGCCATTGCGAGTCCTCGGCGTGTTTCAAAGCCCGCACGTAACCCCGGGTTCAAGCTCGTGTTGTGAAATTTTATGCTAACCATTCGGGAATTATTATCCATCTCGCGATATCGCCATTGCTTCGATGTGGCTGTCCGAGCGTAAGCAGCACGAACGTAAAGCCGCGTACTCACCAAACGAGTGAGCACGAGCGAACAGGAGCGATCGAGCATTCTTACTCGGTGCTTGTTTGGTGTGTACCGTTGAGCGAGCAGGAGCGTTCGCTGAATGATCCGACTCTTGTCGGTACATCAAAAGAAAGACTTGTTCGCGCTCGCCTGATGTAGACGGTTATTTGTTGCATTCGATTGCTCTTCCCGTAGAATATCTTTCCTATATAGTAAATCTCATTGCCTGAACGAGAAAGATTCGAGTCGCGCGACAGCAACGTTTACCAATAGCTAGTCGCTGGAATTTCGGAGCAAAACGGGGGACGCGCGACCGTATTCTATCCGCGTTACGAGTCGATGCACGTGGGCTGCAAAATATGACGCGAAAACACGTAAAACTTCCGTTTAGCCTCCTCTTTCTATTGTCCGGAATGATAAACTGTTTCCTTTCTCGCGGACCAGCGATAAGAGGCTCATTGTTTCGTCGGATCTAGCCGAAAGTAACGGCTGGATCGCGCCCAATGTCGACGTTACTCGCCGGCGAAGTTCGCTCGACGATCCTCGGACGAAGGTTAAAAAAATGTTCCGAAGCCGGTTCGAAGCAGGCTCCCGTCTCCAAGTGGAGAATTCCGGAGAGCCCGTGGCGCGAACAGACTCGCACGATGCGTGAGTCGACGCGTTTTTTATCGATCGTAAAAATGCAAAGCAGAACGAAACGACGACAACGACGAGGACGACGTTACCGAGATTCTCGCACGTGTCCCTTTTTCGATTTTTTTTTAACCAGACGAAAGGTACGAACGGGGATCCATGCACGGAATCTTTCGAATTGATTCTTCGGTTGATTATCGAGATTGATGACCGCATAAAAACGTAGCTGAAGTAGGAATACCCGTTGCCTCGGTTAACGGCGAAGCGTCAACGCGTTACGATCGGACGGCTAGTCGAAGCAACGACGCAAATTCATTCGGTAGATTTTTGCTCGTAAACAGTCATTAACGGGCACGTGCAAACTTAACGCGGAAACTACGCTGGCTTTGACATTCCAAGTTGATTTTACGGCCGCGAGAGTACACCCGTTACACAAAAGGTTTACTCTCCTTTGAGGGTATTCGTCCGGTTCGCCGGTTTCTTCCGGAAAATCAATATACCGTCGACCAATGAGAGAAAGCCTCGGTGGTTTCCATGCATCTCGGTTCGGGGAACGATTTGACACTCGTTGCACACGCCGAACACGCGCTCGTCCCCGTAGCCAAGCCGACCAGGCGTCATAACTCGACGAACATAACTTTCCATCTTGATATTTACCTCTGGTCGACAGAGTAGACGCGTCACGTCTATCGACAGTGCCATTTTCGTGTTTTTCGCGATTTCGTGACACTGAAAAAGCCTTCCCTTTGCCAGTTCGTTCTCTCTGTAATGTCGTTTATTTTATGCGGGCGGAATTCACGAACGTTGAACTCGGTCTGTTATACGTTCGTCGTGGCGGGCAAGGATTCTATGTACTAAACCACCATTCCACCAGTATGAGTAATATCGTGTCGCTACGCGAATTAAATTCCCATTTTACGATGCCTAATGACCGATAAATGAGTTGACTCGCGAACCGGCCTCGAATAAGTACATCCCGTAGCTTGGTGCTAGCAGATAGGAAAGGCTCTTCCGTGTCTCGCCAAGTTGTTAAATTGGCTGTAAAAACTGGCAATTATATAACGCAAACTCTCCTAGTCGCTGCCGATCATTCGAAACGAATGGTTGCTCATTATTAACTAGCACCACTGATCAACTAAGAACTTCCGTAATTGCCGACCTTGATCGGCTTAGTTCACCGGAGAATAAATAGAACGTTTTGTCGTATACCTGACAAATGAAGCGACCAGCTCTGAACAATCTTCAAGGCGTAGGGTTTCGTTTCATTTGAACAGCGACTCAGCGTTAAAATTGAAACCTTTACGTCGTACTTACAAAAGTTAAAATGTTGATTCAAATTTGTAGGACGAAAGTGTTAGAAAGTGTACACATGGCGCGGTTTCACGATTAACAACAAAGAAATATTGAGGAGCGCGCTGTACAGATTTCCGGGTTCCTGTCACTTCGTCGCATACAAACAGTTTCTCAGGTGTAAGGACAACGAAACTGAACACATACGATTAACCGAAGCGAGTGCTCGAGGCGTAGTTGAAATAATTGCCGGTACTGTTAGCTACACGGGTTCAAAGCCTAGGGTACTGGTCTTGTACCAGTCATACTCGGACGTATACATGTTCGAATAATGTATACTCAATATTTATCTGATGTGAGTATCGCAAGGGAACTGTAAATAAATATTTGCAGGTCCACGCTGTACCGATGTTCTATCCAGTAGAAATTGTGTATATATCTCCGAGACCTACCTAGTCAGCATCACGCTCGTTCCTCGAGCTCAACGGTTAGGAGTTGTTTAACAGGTATCCATCCGTTTCTAAGTCTATGAATAGGTACTCACCGTACCTACCACTCGTCTTTAGGTAGAGAAATTGCTGGTAGCGGTTCACGCGTCCCGAAATGTCAGATCTCACCCGCAGGTCTCCCGAACAACGGATGCAGGGCGAACAGCAAACGATGGGTTCCGGCGCGGCGGCTCTCTAGGAAAAGAATTGCTTTCTCTTTTGATCATGTCCGTCGACAAGGAGAGAACGAGGAGGCGATGTCCTCGCTCGTAGTCGAAAAAGCACCAAGTGTGACGAGTTACTGTTATTCTCCAGGCTGCATGCCGTTGCCGTTGTTTGTTCTTCCCGTGTCTCTTATTTGTACCTGGTTGGCGCGTGTTGCGCGATACACCATTGGAAACATGTGGCTTCATCCGCCGCGTATGTAACTGTCTTTTCAACAATCGTCGCGTGCCGCAACTGTACCTTGGTCGTCTCTGAAGATCTTTCGCGACATTCGTTCGCGATGTTTGAATAATGGTTTTGAAACGTTCGATAATTAAGTTTCACGTTGTATCTGTTTCAGCACCGAATACAATTCGACGACACGGCTACTCGTACCTTCGAATATCCCAGCGAGGCATCGATGCTCGAGGGTGAGAGCAGCGTGGATGGCGAAACTTCCGGTTCCGTCGAGCAATCAGCTTCGATCAGCAATAAAACGTCCCCGATGAATTCGACGACAAGCATGCCGACCCTTCTCGGTAATTTTAATCGCCATCTGTCGTCGCGATAGTCGATCTAACACGCGTATTTCTATCCGTGCAGTACCTACATACATATGTTTAAGTACCTTTCACTCGGAAACAGCCTACCTACTCCTGTTTCGGATCTTTTTACAGAAGCAACGATCTCTGGTCGCCCTCTTTCCCGCGTGAAACGTCCCAGACACTTGGAAGTTTTGTTAAACGTTGATTCCGTAAAAACAGTCGCTAGTGCATAAACACCAACAACAGCCAGCTTTCGATCCGAACGTTTTCTCTCGTTGTCACAATTGAAACAACACATTCATGTACACACATTACGTACCTATACGTGTTTTGTTCTCTGCTCGCGCTTTGCACTGTCCTTGTCCCTCTTGCTCTCCAGCCAGTGAACGTAGCATGCTGAAAGCTGGTGCTTGTTCCCCGCAGGTGGTGGTGGCTTAGCCAGTTACACGCCTAGCAAAGTGGATTTGGCGTCCGAAGGCTTCGAGCTGGGCGTGACCAGGGCCGTATATTCGACATCGACGCCGACCTCGACCTCGTCACCGTTAGCGTCACCCTTGCCATCGCCATCGCCATCGCCGTCACCGTCGACGCCGGGCCAACCAGAGAACGAGACCGGCGAGATCGACTATCTGAAACCAGCCCAAGACGCTGCAGCATGGGGCTCCGAAACAACCGGTGATCTTCTCTACTGACGCGGCCATACACCAGAGGGGAGGAGGCGCTTAGCCGGAAACTCGCTAGAAGCTCAAAGCACGGCTCTCTTCCGGGAGAGCCTGGAATCCCGAAGTTCCGTGAACTGATGAAAAGACTAACTGAAAAAAAAGTATTTTATCGTCATTGTTTTCGTAAACACGAAAGAACACGCTTTCCACCGATAACAGCCAAACCCCTAAAGTGACCACCGCCGAATATTAAGGGGGTTTCTACGTTCAGCCGCGAGTGACGCGACGAATGCTCATCTCTATGAATAAGTAATCATGATCTTTCGAAGAAACGCTTCATCACGCGGCGCGTTCACCAACGAGCAACGCCTTACGGTTACGGTACGCGGAGTACGGTTCACCAAGGCGCATGGAAGAATGAAAAGCGCCAGAAGCTTCGTTCGCGAACGCGTCGAGAAAGAGGCCACGTTTTTCATAGGCAATTAAGCGAAGACAGAAAAGAATAACAGTATCATTCCAAGTATATGCATTTATTTTGTATTACACTACGATAACGAAGTGAACAGACTTTCCTAATTAACGAGCAATTAAAACTGCCAAGGTACGTCAGTGCTTTTCTTTCTTCTTTATGTTTTTTTTCGTTTCTTTAAACTATTAAGCACTTTACACGGAGAGCCCAGTGATCGGTGAACGTTTACATAGGGCGAACGGATGATTAAACGAAACAAGGGGAAGAACGATAAATCATATCACACTTATGGCACATTTTATAACGAACGGAGGGATGTCGACGATGGAACTGAACGCTTGTTTGTAACCTTTTTGAGATTACTTTAATGTTAAGCCGTTTACACGTTCGATCTGCCAGTCGAAGGCCAGGATTTTATGCGAGATTTTATAGAGAAATAAACAAGAAAAGTGGAACAATCGAGTATAAGAAAAAAAAAATTGATGGAAGAAAATAAGAAGAGGAAACGGAAAACACTCGAGTATAGATTTGTAAAAGTTTTTGCCAAAGTAGAACGTAAGTCTACTTAATATACTTAATGTACGTGTACGATAAGTCGAAGTTTCAGTCCAGGGATAATGTGTAACAATTGTAAATTCCAAAAAAATATCCATTGTTTATACTGAGGGTATGTTATATACATGTAAACCATACTAATATTTCTTACGAATGCTCAAGGTTCGCTCATACTTCAGTGTAGATATAACATACATATACGTGTACGATTGTGTTTCGTTCGGTTCGTGTTGCCGCTTTTTATTTCTTATATTTGGACGAGGACCAAACAAAAAAAAAACGAATGATTACGAATTGTTTTGCAAGTTTTCGAAAAGAAAAATCTTCATTTGTTACCGATTGTTGTTAATTTTAAGTGAACCAAATTTTGTACATACTAAATTATTATCGGTCTCGAGGGTTCTCCGGGTTGATTCGTTCAAAGGATTCGATGAGTCGCGAAACTGCAATTACTTCGGGACCGATCGTTTTACGTGTTTTTGTTTCTTTTGTTTATTCTCGTTGTCTGTAATTCCGTTCGGGGATAGTAACACACGTCGAAAATTTCGGATTATTGCGTGGAAACTACGTTTAAATGTTTCAGGTATGATTGCGACAGTATGCTGGATTTGATTAGAACTTAATCGCGTGATTGCGGACTGATTCAAGAAAAGAAAAACATGCGATACGATTATTACGATGATAATTATCTGATTGCATTTGTACACCGAAGCAATGTCCGTGTTCCATTTTCCGTCGCCGTATTTAGATGCTATTATTCCGGCTACCCATTCACGTGTCCCGCGACCAAACGTCGCTCTTTATTCAATTCCACGTTATCGTTCGATCGATGCTTGATGGGTCTGTGTCACAGCGTTGCATTTCACACTGTGATAATTTTGTTATTTCCAGTTTCTCCCTAGTATCGACACAGATACAATTGCTTCCCACTCGTTCAAGGAACAACACCGTGTCGACCACTGAGTTTGAATCACTATAGAGTATGTACTACTTGCGGAGTAAACGAGGTTACGATCGCGAAACATTCCAAATTCAAACGTCTGACTCTTTGTTTTTATTTCCATTGATCGATCGATCAACCAGCACCGATGTAATCTCGCTACTCCGGCCGAGGGAACTCCGTATTATTTTTGTAAATTATCGCTGTACAGTATGGAAAGGCATCGTCGTTCAAGCGAAGGATCGAGGAGAAAATAGTATTGTGGTTTAAGATTATTATTATTATCCTCATTATTATTATTATAATTATCTTTATGATTATTGTTATGATTATCTGAAGCTTGAATCCACATTACCTTATTGAGTATACTTACAAGTTAGAGAAGTATTGTGTGATGTATCGTCTGTGTGTTACAAGGTATTCAAGTAATAAAATGAAACAATTACGCCCGAATTACCGTCTTGTTAAGCACCCAATCAGCAACTAGCGATGTACTATCAAAATTATTCTTATTTATTTAAATAAATATGTACAGTTTACCGAGCAAATAAATCACATTATAGTCACGGTATGGTCCGAGGGGTGAACACGTAATTATGCGTCTATAATAACAAAGTTTATGTCATTTATATATCGACGTATAGTATTCTTCCTCCAGATCATAGAGATCAGCAGCCATATCATCCCGTAAAGATGCTAATTTTTGATCACATTCCGCTTGTTTTGTCCTAAACAGTTTGCTGTTTTGTGCGATGGCTTCATTCACAGAGGGGAAGTCATTTAGTATCAAATACTGTTTTATATCGGAAACAAGCTTCATTAGAGATTCACCGGCGCGTACAATATTGGCTGCTCTGACATGCATTTCATACGTGTCCTGCTCACATTGTGTCATTCGCGATAATTGCGAGTCGCTTTCCCCTTTGGCTAGTTTTATAATTTCTGTAAATAATAATAAAAAGGAAATTACTATATGTAAACAAGTATTTGCAGGTTAGGTTTGACGTGTCATTAATATCAATAAGAAATCAACATTTTACACATAACAGATGTACGTTTTTGGCATCAAGAATTATTTTTTTCCATGCAATATGATGTTTATTTAAAAAAAAAATAGATAATGCATTGCGGCATTACGGAAACGCCGAAGTTGAGGTTAGAAAGCTTACCTTCAAAATTCTCCAGCATTGATTTCACATCGTCCTTTAATCTTGTCGTGTACGATTTCAGTAAAGCCTCTTTGCTTTGCGGCAGTGCACGTTGGGCTGCCATTATTTCTAAAAAAATAACTATCCCTCTTTCATAAAAACAAATCGTTTAGGTTACGAAAACACCGACCATGTTGTAAACTGCTTCGTGACAGAACCATGACAGTACAATCAGCTGATGCGATTTTACCGACTGAACATAACACAGCTGCGTGAGATTCAATTCGATTCTTTTTTTGTAACATTTGTGTACATATGTTTGCGTGTATATAAATTTGTACCGATCACTACGATCAAATAATGTATGAAATACTGAAATCGAATTCTCAACAAATTAACCAAATGTATAAATCAATAGCTACTTACAATCGTTTGTAAGGATGTTCCAAAACATACATCGCACCGTTCGGATTTTCATTTAAAAAACCGAATCGAAACGGATGTTTATAATCGAGCATTTTCAATTTGCCTTCTGTAAAAAAAGAATTACTTGCTCTTTCTAAATGCGATTCACGTGTCGAGACACCCAAAGTATATGTATATATTGATTATCCTAGTAGAAAACTAGGGGACAGTGCCACTCCATCCCCACTACGTTCATTGGTAGCCGGGATGAAATCAATAGGAAGCTTGAGCGAACGCGCTCCGTCTTCGGTAAATCTATTTGCACGCAAAATTCACGGGGTATCGCGCGCGAGGAGGAGCGTAGAAACCTGATGAAGGATGGCGAACGCGCGATCACTTTTATAAATGACGCGACCGTCGCGGCAGTGCCGAAACCGAGACCATCCCCTCGAGTGTATCGCTCCTTTTCACTCGCGGAACCCCGAACGGTGTTGTAAAATCGTCGCTTCATGAATTAGTGATTCTAATTTTAGAAACGGTCAGCGATCGACGACGATGGCTGCCATTCGCGTAAAGAAAGTGCGATTTTCAGCGTGGTGACAGTGGGGTGTGTCGTGGGGCAAAAGGGCGCAAAAAGAAATAGAAAACGGTTCTTTTGAAGGCTGTCTAGGTAGACACGAGTAGGATTTTCTAAAGCAGCACTATGATAGATTTTCTCGTGATACTTTTAACGTTAACGAGCGTGATCGAGGGTTCGTTACCACCCGACGATGGGGACGATGTGTTGCACATCGGTGGTATTTTCCCGATAGCGGGGGAGGGTGGATGGCAGGGTGGTCAGGTGTGTACCGTGATCACTCTTTTCTTCGGATTGTTTCGCAAAATGGTTAAAACTTGTTGTTTGCTTAACAGGCTTGCATGCCAGCCGTAAACCTTGCCTTGGACGATGTGAACCGTGAAAAAAATCTGCTGCCAGGTTTCACGCTGAAGCTCCACTCGAATGATAGCGAGGTACGTCGTGGAACACTTTCAATTTCTACAATAACATCGGGAAAGGTTTTTCTTAACATCTCGTCTTCTCGTTGTTTTAGTGTGAGCCCGGACTTGGCGCCTCGGTGATGTACAATTTATTGTACTACAACCCACAGAAATTGATGCTGTTAGCAGGATGCAGTACAGTCTGCACAACTGTTGCCGAGGCGGCGAAAATGTGGAACTTGGTGGTAGTACGTATAATATACATACTAACGAAGATAAACGCGTGACTGTGTACTATGGGGAGCTAACGAGATTAGCGTGAATTCACGCTAGAGCCGAGAATGCGTGTGAAACGAGGTGTGTTCCTTGTCCCTCTGATCAATTGTACCAGGATTACTTCTACTCGTCTCGTCAGTTCTCTATAGTACCTACTCAGGTATAGCACTGACGTGCGAACTCGGCTTCCGCTAAGGTACAAAATGGCGTAGAGAGTTAACATGTATTTGCGGTACTTGAAAGAAATGTATCAAATGTTAGGAAGCCCTTCTCCTACGCCAGTTTTTCCCCAAACGGAAACCGAGTTATTTCGTACAGATACGTATCAGATGTTTGAAAACTGGTATGATCTTTTAAATATATTTTTAGCTTTGTTACGGCGCATCGTCTCCTGCGTTGTCCGATCGAAATAGATTCCCAACCCTGTTTAGGACGCACCCATCTGCCACGGTGCATAATCCTACGCGAATCAAACTGTTGCAAAAATTCGGTTGGTCCCGAGTAGCAATTTTGCAGCAGGCTGAAGAAGTGTTCATATCTGTGAGATTTGTTTCCTTTAATAGCAATCTAACATTGTGTTCCCCGGGGGTTGCTTGTTAATCTCTCGTTCTACCAACAGACCGTAGAAGATTTAGAAGCCCGCTGCAAGGAAGCGGGAATAGAAATAGTCACGCGTCAGAGCTTTCTGTCGGATCCATCAGACGCTGTAAGAAACTTGCGCCGTCAGGACGCAAGGATCATCGTAGGTCTGTTCTACGTCGTAGCTGCGAGAAGAGTCCTCTGCGAGCTGTTCCATCAGAATCTCTATGGCAAGAGCTACGTCTGGTTTTTCATCGGGTGGTACGAGGACAATTGGTTCGAGGTGAACTTGGACAAAGAGGGGATCACCTGCACAAAGGATCAGATGAGATTGGCTGCCGAGGGACACTTGACGACCGAAGCGCTCATGTGGAATCAAAATAACGACACGACAATCAGCGGTATGACTTCCGAGGACTTCAGGCTACGGTTGAACAAGATGCTGAAAGAAGACGGCTACGATATCGATAACAAACGGTATCCCGAGGGATATCAAGAAGCACCACTTGCTTACGATGCGGTTTGGTCGGTCGCGTTAGGTAAAAAATTAATTAGCTTCTCACTTTTAATTGTTCAAATACAAAGAGATAGCCGATGAAATTTATTCCGCCATTAATTCCACGCAATTCCTCGGTGTATCTGTACGTGAAACAAACGGTGGTATTAGAAAGAAAGCTTTATTTCAAGAGGCCGATCCTTAATCGATTTTCCGTGCTGTAGGGATACGTTGCGTTCAGCTCTCAAGGCGACAGAATCGCATTGACCCAAATTGAGCAGGTGATCGATGGAAAGTACGTCAAGTTAGGATATTATGATACGCAAAGCGACAATCTGACATGGAGAAACATGGAACGATGGATCGGCGGGAAGGTACCGCAAGACAGAACCATCGTAAGGACCGTTTTGAGGACGGTTTCGTTGCCTTTGTTCATATGCATGGGGACTATATCCTCGGTGGGGATCGTGATAGCCGTTGGACTGATTATTTTTAACATTTGGAATAGACATAGAAGGTACATATCAACATACATACATTCAGTCGCGTCATATATACATAGATACATACCTATTTGTTTCGTTACCTTGAAGAGTTTGTCAATTTTCACTGTGATTCATTTCAGCGTAATTATGTCGTCCCATCCCGTGTGTAACACAATAATGTTGGTGGGTGTGATAGCGTGTTTCGTATCAGTGTTTCTATTAGGAATCGACGGTAGATTCATATCCCATTGGGAGTATCCAGCGATTTGCCAAGCGAGAGCCTGGATGCTATCCACCGGTTTCACTCTAGCGTTCGGCGCGATGTTCAGCAAAGTGTGGCGGGTCCACAGACTCACGACGAAAACGAAGGCCGACCAGGCAAAGGTAAGAGTTGAAACGGAAGGCTGCTAGAACATTCATTTAAGCTTTGATCGATATAATTCGACGATTAACTATCTGTCAAACTGATGTTTTTAGTCTCTCACTCAGTCTGCACCGTTCCTGCATGGCCCGCAGATCCTGCTCGTATGACACCGTCTTTAATAAAATCACGATTCTTTTTAGTTGTTCATGGCTAAACAAAAAGTTTCGTCCATACAGAAGAAAGTTCAGCCGTGGAAGCTGTACACAATGGTAAGTGGACTGCTGGCGGTGGACATTGTGCTCCTGATCTCCTGGCAGGTGCTGGATCCTCTGCAACGAAAGATGGAGACTTTCCCACTGGAGTCATCTCCGTTCGGTGACGACGATGCAAGGATCAGGCCCGAATTGGAGCATTGCGAGAGTGTTCATAATAGTATTTGGCTCGGTGAGTTGATCGATCCAACTATATGTATGTTGATAAACATCAAGTGATACAAACTGTCCCCTTCTTTCAGGTCTGATTTACAGCTATAAGGGGATCATTCTCGTGTTCGGGTTGTTCTTGGCTTACGAGACGCGGAGCATTAAAGTTAAACAGATCAATGATTCTAGATACGTAGGGATGTCTATATATAACGTAGTTGTCCTCTGTTTAATCACAGCACCGGTCACAATGGTTATTGCCAGTCAGCAGGACGCCAGTTTCGCATTCGTCGCTCTCGCTATCATTTTCTGTTGTTTTCTAAGCATGGCGTTGATCTTTGTGCCTAAAATGATAGAAGTAATCAGGCATCCGAAAGACAAGGCTGAGTCCAAATACAATACGGACGTGGGTATGTCGAAAGAGGACGAGGAAAAGTATCAGAAGCTTCTGAGCGAGAACGACGAACTTCGGAAGCTTATCGTCGCGGTAAGAACACTTTGCAGTTATCCATGAATACGAAAGATAGGTAACGTTATCTGCTAGCTAGAATTCTATCGGAGACTCTTCCTTTCCAGAAGGAAGAAAAGATCAAAGTTCTGAAGCAGCGGTTGGCTGAGACGGACGCGTTGAAAGGTGGCAGCGGAAATGTTCCAAAGGACTCGTTGATTGTCGCCGATTTCGTGACCGGCGAGGGGACCTCGGATAGCGCAATCGGTGGGGGCATTTCTGTTTATACACGATCATCTCGAGCTTCTGCCTCTGACTTTGAGTTCTCCGAGTCGTACTCGTAGACTTGCCCCGAGATAATTAACCTCCGTGGCGGTAATCATTAAGAATTTAAGAAACCTGGGACCTAAAGAGACAAGATGTATCGCTTCTTTCTTTCTTGCTTCCTTTCTTACGATCGCATTCGATTTTAAGACTTTTAGAGCCTTTTGAATCACGCGACGTACCTTTACACGCAAACACTTCTTTACGCCGAGTACGTATCGTGAATATTTGGGGAATCAAACCGAGCGGCACTCATGCAGCTCTTCAACGTTAAACTCGCGATGAAAACGGTGCATCGAAGTAACGAAAAGAACGAACACGATGAAAGTCTCTCGTTTAGTCACGACACATTCTTGCTACGTTCATAGTCGAAAAAATGCGTTGACCGTTCACGACGTGGCGGCGCGCTCATTCGTGTCAGTGTTAGTTTATTCGGTGTCTAAACGTATAAGTGTTGAATGTATGTGCCAGCTAGCAAATAACACGTGTGTGTATGTCTGCGTACAGGAAGATCGTAAACTAAATGTGAGCAATACGTTTCGATGTAAGGAAAAACAGTCAGGCGCGGAATCGCGATTCGTACGTCGATCGCGGATCGAATGTTGGCCTAGGAATATCGCGCACGGGTCACGTTTACAACGATATTTTATCATTACTTGGAGAGTTTATCGCACAGATACAGATATTGCCATATATCCAGATTTTATTATACGACATTTGTATAAAGAAATTTTATCGAATTCTACGCAACATCACGAACAAAGTTTGCACCGCGTTTCCCTCGATATTCGATGAGAATATCGCAGGATTCTACATATTCCGCGACACAGACCAAACATTTCGCGAAATATTCACTATTGGTTTCATTGCCGCGAAACGCGATTGTGGTATAGTGCACGAAGTCACACGGGTCCAAACAGAGAGAAGAAACATTTGGTACGATCCACGCGAGGTATTGTATAAAGACGCATCGTCTCTCGCTTCGAGTCGGTTTTACTATATTAATTCGTAATTCGCTTCGTCCAAACGTACAAAAACGACACCTCTAACATTCGTTTGTCTCAGGCCTAAAATCTTCATGTTTATTGTTCACGCATAATTTCCAGCAATTGCAGTTAAATCTCGTTAGACAAGAATCACCTGGTCGTTTTCCGAATCTCCGAATCGACGCGAACCTCATGAAGTCTGCTCCCAAATTGCATGGTACTCTGCAACGACGCGCGAAATTGGCGGTAACCGTGCAGATGACTGTTCTCGGGCAAACCAGTATGCAACGTGCTAACGAGATTTAAACGCTTCTGATGTCGCGCCATTCATAAATAATTTGGGAGTCTTGATGAGGTGACCGACGCAATTAGGACCGCCCAACACGGTTAATCTTTCAGACATGCGATGAATTCGGACGAGTGGTCACGCGAGCCGACCCGACGGTTCCAGTTATTTATGAATGGACAAATATCTGAACGCTTGTTTCGCATAGTATCTGAAGGATTATCGTTTTTCAATTCTTCTTTCTAGAAACGGACCAGGTCGGCTGAAAATCCAAGAGCCCCCGTCGATTAGGATGACGAAAGCAATACACACGTACGAACGGGCTAAAAGCTCCTCACTCTCTCCCTTTGTCTTTCTCTACCCTCTTCTAAAACTAATCTTTAATGTACACACGCGCAACCCCCCCCCCCCCACACGGAAATTCATATTTCTGTTTTCTAATCCAGACCTAACCCGGAGGTCGTGTCGCAATAACGACACTTCAAATATTCTCGTTGCATCGCTGAAGGAAATGTTGTCACGTGCAGTGATTACCAAGAGGGATGCTATTGCCTCTTTAAAATTATTTTAAACGTATGGCGAATAAAATGCGTACATAAAAAAAACGCGTAAGTTGTGTAGTTATCATCACAACTTGATCGGAAAAAGATTTCACATTTGCGAATGGTGTACGCAAACTTATATTGACGTGGAGAGGGTAAATGTGATTTGACTGCAATTCAGATTTTATCCGTATACAAGATGATTTGTGTATGTGTATAACGTAGACTGGTTAAGCCACGGAGCACAAGTTTTTCGTACGTGCATTTCAATTTCGCCACTCTACGTATACATGATGTTTAGAGAGACTCTACGAATGTTTCTGTTGATTCGTTTCTAGTGTACTGATCGTCGTAACGCCCATCCACTGTATTTTTTACTGTACTTCTTCGATCGACTGTCGCGTGGACAGCGCTTGACTACAATTATTACATATACGGTATATATATACATATACATATACATGTATATATACATACTTATATATAGTCCTATCGAACTGTTAAAGAAAGTATAATATACATATATGTATGTTAGAATATGGAGATATATTTATTTTTAAGTTTTTAAATTATAAAATTCGTTACAAATTCACACACTGTATCTGTTATTAAAAACCCTTGCGTTTATCAAACAGTGTCCCGCTTACAGATCTATCGATCGTTGCTTACGAAAGTTGAACAACGGTAGATCAAGCGGGTGGAGTCAAATTGACAAACTTTTACACGAGAAGTTTACGAACATTTTCTCCTTTCGTTCGAAGTATCAAAGTGACATGATCGGCTCATCGAAGAAATACATATATTTAATACGTCATAGATGCATACAGCGATTATGAAAATATGTAGTACAAATGAAATACGATTGTATTAAAGGAAAAAGATTCGAATAAACTCAGTTACGATTTAACAGCGAAATTTGTAAAATGTATTCCAACTGCTCCAGAGATTTAAATTTAAATTTAAATTCGCGGTGTCACGTGTAGCGAGTTGTGCGCATAAGCGGGAGTTTGCGTTCATGGCGCATGTCACACCGTCATATTCGGTCACTGTCGTTTATACGAAATTGTAAGGCGCGCGCGGTAAAGTGTGTTTTCGTTGTGCGTTGATTTCATTTTAGTTTGAGAAATGTCATTTGGCACGGGATTCGGAGTCGCAACTTCGACGCCTGGTTCTGCGTTTAGTTTTGGTTCCACGGCTTCTACTGCGGCCACGCCAGTGAAACCAGGTAAGTACAATTGTTTTAGGTTAGGTCACATTTCGAATTTCCATTTCTTCCATGTGACTTTTTCGGGGATTTTCTAGATCATTTGGCTTATTTTAAGTTCTATTCGTTTAAAAATTACGAAAATTATTATATGTTTTGTAAAATGCATCTTTCCAGATATTAGGAAGTCCCCAATTCGAAGGAAAGCTCCGATTTGTAATATGCCATTTCGTCTCTTAGTGCATATTTAAAATATAATTTACTGCCATTTACATAATTATTTTGTATGGTATATAACCATATCTTTGTTTTATATGGTATATAACCTCACTTTGTAGATTTATACCAAATTGAGATCTTTTCACTTTCTAATGTTTGTTTTATTTGAACACTCTGAGATTTTATCCAGCAGTGGTTGACTCATACCTGCACATCCTGGATCACATTCCATTTTGGGCTTACCAAAAAAATTCTTTCTTTTTGATTTGGCTATTAGGCAAGCTGTAACACAGCACATGAATAATATGACCACAAGCGCGCATAATAAAGCAACTAAAACTGGTGAATAACCAGTTTCATTGCCATCTTTGCTCATTTCTGCAGTATTATCATAATCAGATGCACCCTGTCGATTGTCACTAAATGCTGCTAATTTCGTAATATGAGTTGCATCCTCTATATCATACATTTCATTTGGTATTTTCCCTAATGTTGTTATCATAACCTCAGCTGTTACATCCTGAAGAAGAGTAGTAAATTATGCAAAAAATTAGTTATTGATGCATAATATATTAATTTTATACGATATAGGTTTAATATATATACCCCAATGGCTACATCTGTAGTACCAGTTCCACTTATCATTTCTGTAGAAACATCTCTGGGGTGATCAATATGGCGGAGTACTAATTTATTATTAGATAATGCAGGTATCTTTAATAATTTAGCGACAAGTTGTTCATAGTTTGTACCCTGCGATTTTATTTGTATTAAACTTTTTTTGCCTTTGCAAGTAATAACAAGAATCATACCTGATTTACATATGACATGATTATGTGTCTGTTTTTTAGGTGCTTTGCAATGGTGTATGATAAAACTTTACGAGAATGTGTTTATCGTTTCTAATATTACAATATTCCAAGTGTATTCGATATACTCGCGACACGCGCAATTATTAAATCCTGCTGACGACCGAAACGGAAGCTATTTCCGCGACTATGTGTAAAACGTTTCTGTCATTCTCTCGTTTTCGTATTTGATGCAATTTCGAAACATCAAAAACAAAATGCACCAATATCACAGATCACAGCTGTATTCATGTATAATAAAATGTACAGACAATTTTGGTTAAGAGTCATTCTTTAAGAATACAAATATTTTGATCATTTGGACACTAATCCTCTGACAGGATTTGTGACACCATCCTTCGGATTCAATACACCAGCTACTTCGGCTCCCAGCCTCTTTGGTGCTTCTTCCACCCCAGCAACTGGTGGCTTTGGCACAGGCACTGGATTTGGGACACCAGCTGCCACTGGGTTCGGTAATACATCCACAACTGGATTTGGTACTACACCTGCATTTGGAACCACACCCACAAGTGGATTTGGATCCACTCCTGCATTTGGTAGCACATCTGTGCAAGCAGGCACTGGATTTGGATCAACTTCAACCTTTGGTAGCACTCCTGCTTCTACTGCAGCCTTTGGAGGATTTGGAAATACCACCACAACATCGTCTTTAGGCTTTGGTAGTTTCAGTGGATTTGGAACAGCGACAACTACTTCTGCACCATCCTTCTTCGGAGGATTTGGTACTGGAAGTACAGCCCCCACTGGTTTTGGTGCATCTACAGGTTTTGGTGCATTTGGAACAAAACCAACAACTACAACTACCACCACTGGTTTTGGTGGTTTTGGCGCAGGTTGGGATCCAGTGATATTATACGTGTGTTTACAGGTGTAACAATAACTAATGTGCAATGGATTGATTATTCGTGCAGGTATAGGATTTACAGGCTTTGGAACTGGACTTGCTCAGCCTCAACAACAACAACCATTTCAGCAACAACAACAGCAACAATTACAACAACAAACTATTAATACTATATCAGAAGCGCTGTATAATGCTGTTTTTAATTGTCAATTGTACAACGACGAACGTGACAATATTATTGCCAGATGGAATCTCATACAAGCCTTGTGGGGCACTGGGAAGGCTTACTACTCTATGAATGCACCACCTATAGAGCTCAATCAAGAAAACCCATTATGTAGATTTAAGGCTATTGGGTACAGTCGCATGCCTGAAGCAGATAACAACGACGGCCTGGTTGTTCTTTGTTTCAATAAGAAAAAGAACGATGTAAAAGAGGGGGAGACACAATTGATCGGCTTTTTAAATAATATCTTAGGAAATAAACCAAATTTATCACTGACGATAGACAACATCAAGGCAACTGGGGAAGAAAAAAGTCAGGTGACTATCTTTGTCACGGAGAAGGGAATTACTGGAGCTCCCAGGAAAATTCCCGCCAATGAGTTGGTTACGTATTTATCGCAACCAATGCAGAAGCAGCAGTTAATGCAGAATGGTGTAGAAGACATGTTGCCTTTAGTAAAACTAGATCCCGTGCAACTGAAAGAATATTTAGACAATCCACCCTGTTCGATCGATCCTAGATTATGGAAACAAGCGCAACTCGATAATCCTAATCCAGGAATGTACATACCTGTGCCAATGATCGGCTTTCAGCAAGTGAAACACAGGTTGAAGTGCCAAGAAGAAGAAACAAGTAGGCACAGAAATTTCCTAGATATGGCATCCGAAGAAATACAAAATCTCCAGAGGCAACATACAGCGATACAGTCTAGGCTTAAAGAGCATAGGAGAAACCTGTTGGAACTTCAGCATAGGGTACTGCAAGTACGTATATGTGCCGTATTGTTCACCGATTAATGCACTTGCATGCAGTCGTGCTTTACGTCTGTCTTTTCTTTTCAAGGTATTGGTACGACAGGAAATAACTCGGAAAGTTGGGTTGTCCTTGCAGTCGGAAGAAGAAGTTCTAACGCGTAGGTTCGAAACCATGCACTCACAGATCAGTGCTCCAACTCAGTTCAAAGGTAGAATTAGTGAAATGCTATCTCAATTAAGAATGAGAAATCATATAGATACCCAAAACCAGGAAAGATACGCGATGGATCCTATAGCACAGGACGATATAAAGGCGGTGTGTAAAATTTATTTAAAAAATTTTATAAATAATAGTCCTTTGAAAGGGATTGTATAATTTATTTGTTCGTTTTTTGTTCGTCTTTTTTAGTATCTTAGTATGGAGCAACAGGGCATGGCGCAATTGATTTCAACGATACACTCCGATCTAGAAAGCTTAAAAATAATCAAAGACGGCATGTCCGACCTCTTGATGGGTCACAGTATATCGTGAGAGTTATATTTAGTACATTATTCAGGTGATTTTTATCAAAATGTTCACGACGACATAACTATTGTTTTCGTCGATGATAGACTCTCAGAAACTTGGAAAAGATACGTTAACAAGAAATTCCTTGCACCTCCCAAGTTTGGTGCCATATTTATTGTGTTTTCACCTCTCAGCTTCCGAAGGTTATATTTTTTTATTAGGAAAGATTTATTTACCCTAATAAATAATGTTGCCAACGTGAAAAGTTATCAACTTTTCACCTGTTACACAGCCGTTGTCCATAAAGCTTTCGCCAGTGGGACACTCGAAGAAAGCGTTATCGAGACACGTTTATATTTCAAGTATCAAAGATGAGGAAAACAGGCGTTCGTTATATACAGAGAAGAATAAAGGATTTTTACATAAATAATGTGCTTTTATTGGATAACTTCATGTCGTTAAACACGTTTCGCCACAACTCCTTTTGTCACAGAAATGCACACACATACTTCCTTCATACGTCATACATTTTTGGATAACTCACTACTTACACGTAATATATCTTTATATACATATTATACATCGGTGTTCGTTCAGTGTACATAGAATTCCGGGACAGTTTCTCACGTGATATTCTACAGAAGTTCGTCTGCCATAATGGTAGTACGTCCGATTTCAGTGCGACATATACAACTTTACGTTACTCCTACCTGTGTTCGGCGGGTTTTCTGTTTTGGTTAAGTGATGTGCACGGGTATCGATAATCCCTCCATTCTTACCGATTCATCGATCACCCGTAAATCTGGATCCAGGACTTCGTAACTAAGAAACTAAGAGAGGCATTTAACGAGTTAAGATTGAGCAAATCTTTTTCAAGCTATTTCTTCTCCAGCCACTGCTGTCCTACGACGAAGGAATTAGCATATATATTACGATATATTTGGTTTCGCAGTCTAATCAAAACGGAGTTTCCTCGCTAAGATCGATTCTTCTCACCGGTACGTTTCGTCTATATTACGTTTTCCATGAAATTTTCATTCGACTATCAAGTAATCTTTGTTTTATTGAGTAATTGGTGTGAAGAATGCCCAAACGTTCCACGTACATTCGACAAGAATTTCATCGAATGCAAAGACCGGCCGTGGTCCGGATATAATTTCCCGCAATTTGCGAATGCTCCAGGTCGTCCCGGATAACAACGATCGATAAATCTATCGCGACGGAATATGATGGTTTCCGGAAAATATCTTCGTCCACCCGGCGAGTAACGGGGCAGTGAACCCCGGGACGACCTCGAGAGAACGCTTCACACAGACCACGGCTGGTAGTTTGAGGCAGCTGACTTTCGAATCGTAAAATCAACGTTCTAGTCACGAATAAGACGTGGATCTACCACGTCCGAAAGCGATCCAGTGACAACGATCAGCTATAGAAATTCGCGAACTTGTAATTACTTGTTAATCGTCAAATCCAAAGGAAGATCTTGCTCCATTTCCACGACATTCTCGATCTTAACTCGAAGATCTTGTCCGCAGGTGTTGTTCGTATCCACGATGTTGCCCCACATATTCTGCAGCCCATACTGTAAGTCCACCGAGCCGAGTAGATGCCTAAACAAAGGATTCTGTGTTTTGAGGATTAGGTCCGAGAGGATTTTCGTCTTCTCTAGGATGTTATCGTTGCTATGCACGCAACATTTGTGGCGGCAACAGCAGTCGGTGGTGTCTTTGCAGATGTCGTCCTTGGTCGGCGTCTGGTCAACTTCCATTTTTAGGTCCTCCGCTCGTTTTATCACAGAATTTCTCACCGGGTCGCAGACTACGGTGTTCTCCTTTTTGCATGGGTTGCTGTTTACGATCGACTCGATGTTTCGGTAGTCGACGGTGCTGACCTTGCTCGAGTGTTCGTTTGGTTCCTCGGTCTTGATGGGCGTCGACTGCATCCCAATGCGAGACAGGGAGTCAGGAACGTGATGGGGACTGGTCTGCGGAGACCGAACCGGTGGGCTCTCCTTGATTACCGGGCTGTTTGAGACATACATAGGGTTCACTTGGATCCTATCTGCTATTACGTAGTTCTCGTCGTAAATCCTCGGATAGATCTTCACGTCCTGCTCGTATGCTTTTCTCGGTGTGATCTGATCTTGTTCTTTACGTTGTTCTTGCAAATTATACATGTTGTTCCACTCGACGAAGTTTCTCTGTTCCTCGAAGCTATTGCTAACTTTCGGACTCGATCCCGACGTACTGCTCTCGATGCTGCTATCCTTCTTATCGGATTCGGAATGGGTTGTGCTGTTCTGCTTTTCCGGCGAGGTGGTGTCGAACCTCGCCTTCTCTTGCGAGTTGTTGTCGTCGAAGCTCTTTTCCTGGACTTTGTCGTTGTTGTTCACGTAATGTCTGTAAGTCTTGACGTGCTTGCGCAGAGACGAAGGATCGGTGTATCGTTTCGGGCAACCCGGGACCTTACAGCAATAGGGTTTGTCCACGGCGTGGGTCCTGGTGTGCTTGAACCTGTCCGAAGAGTTCGAGTACGCCTTGTTGCAGCCTTCCACCGGGCACACGTAGGGACGTTCACCCGTATGAGAACGGGCGTGGATCTTCAGATTCTCCGCTCGGCTGAAGCTCTTGTCGCATTGGAAACAGTGATGCGGTTTCTCGTTTGTGTGCGTCCGAACGTGGACCAACATCTTGTACCTGGGACAAAAAGAGAAACACGGTAAAATACGATATTTCTTTCCGATGAACCTTGGCTAGCTCGAATCTAAAATTGCACCTTGTTCGCAATTACAGAGAATGGACGACCTTACCTCGCGTTAAATCCACGTTCACCTCTCGCGCATCCTTCCCAACCGCAATAAAACAGTCCTCGTGGTCCTGGCGCAGCGTGGAGTCGCGCAACGTGTCCTGCCAGTTGCTCCAAGGACGTGAACCATCGACCACAATTTTGCCATCTGCAATTCCATCGAAACAGGTTAGAGCATCTTCCATAATACAATACAATAATTTTAATCGTTCGCGTTCATCGTTCCTAACCGTCTAGAATGCGATCCGAACGATCGTTTGGAAATGATCGGGCGGCATTTGAGGGTATTGATCTTTGTTCGCGGATCGATCAATAGAGTCGATCATAATATTGTTGTCGTTTAAAGCCAATATCTCGAATCTTTCTCAATTCCCTCGCCGTCAATCGATCTATTTATACCGTTTATTTCCGCTGTCGTTTATTTACCGAGAAATCCTAAATATAACCGACACGTGCGTCGGGACGATCTTTGCATTTTGATGGATCGACGTATCCTCGCGTGCGCATCCTTGTCCCGAGTATTGGAAACGTAGCCGTCGTACGATCGCGAAATCGTGAATATTCTTGTCTCCTCCGGGCACGACGAGTTGTCCGTCGACTTTCAGCGTTAAACACGACCATGGCAGAGAAGCAGCGCGTCCCCACGCGAACCAGAAATGGCGCGTAAATATAGGTAACGTCGGGTACCTTGTTCAGCCGAAGTATCGACGCGCGATTTACGTCAAGAACGTCCATCCGACCAATTGATACCAATTACGACCATTGTGCAATTGGCGTCGCTTGACACCAGTTTATCTAGAGGCACCGAGTAGCTATTCCAGTCAACGGCATCGTGTGTTCCACGAATCGGTGTACATAAGCGGGCTTGTATGAAGGTCGTGGATCAAGGTGACGTCGCTACGCGACGTTTCATTCGTCTGTCAAGCTATCTGGCCACCCCGCCCCCTCCCCATTCCCTCGTATGTATTTTTAAGCTGTTGTTAGCGTTTCGAAGTATATACATACACCGTTCGCCGTTGGAACTCGCCCCAAAGATGCGAACCGCCTCCGGGTTTTGCAAGATAGTGCAAATTACTCGCGATTAGTCTAATCGGCAATTCAAACATGCTCGTCTCGCCACGGGATAGTACTTAGGATGCGTCGTTTAGCGAACTTGAAGTAAAGAGGAGCGGCTTAATCGGTTGTCATGTCTATTCCGGTTTCCCGGGGCGATAAGGAAACGTTTCGCGAGTCCACGAGACTGCCACATGCAAATCGCGCGCACGTAACAACCGCTCACGATAAACGGTCGTCATCTGCGCGGGCGCGTCGTTGTCGAGTCGGGTCACATTGCCGGCCGAAATCCAAGACGATTCGAAGTAGAGCGTGACGAAAAGTCCACGAACGGTGCTGTAATCTCATTACAGCACTCGTTCCGAGGTTATCGAAACGTGGCTGTCTTCCGGAACCGTAAATAGTTAGACGTATTCGAAAAAACGAGTCGTTCTCCACGTTCGTGCGAGCTTCGAAGCAACGTCACAAAGAAGATCGTCGGCGATGGAAGATCCTTGACGGTAAGCGCGAAATACGACGCAACACCGAGACCTTTAGAATCCTCGTCGCATCTCCGGGGGACTTGAAATGTCTCTCGATATCGATGCGGAAAACTGGTTACAACTGGAATACGACACGCTCGGCGAAGATAAATTAGCGTTCGTTAGAGGAAACGCGCAACTTTCCGTTCATGACCTCGTCAATAGATGAGCGCGCGCGTGCGCATTCGCGATTGTCCGCCGATTCGAAAAATACAAACAGAAAAGTGTGTGGAGTAGTCCGCGGTTACACCGATAACAAATCACGAAGCGGTCGATAAACGGTCTTTTAGCTACACGGCGCTGGATCGTCGTAAAGAAGAAGTCACCGCTCAATTTAGATAACGTTTCGTCGACGCGGTTTAGCGGCGCCAGTATCTGCAAACTGCTCCTCCGCGAGCTTCACTCCCGAGTAAACAGATCCCCGAGTCTCTGTGTGGATCGAACGGCACGAAGAACGCGGGAAACAGTACCGATGAAGATAAACATTGAAAAGTGAAACTTATGTACATACATACATAGAAACACATACATATATGTATACACATGTAATAGGTACCTGCATTTGAGTTGAGCGTTCTCCCCGCGACGAATAGATCCCAGTTCCAAGCTGGAACTGGAAGCGTCAGAGTCGCTGTGCGCAGGACTCGGTGGTCCACCGTTCGCCAGGCCACCCGAAGAGACTCCCAGTCCTGGCAACGCGGCCGACGGTGACGTTCCCAGTTCCTCCTCGACCGGCATCCTTCGCGGCCAAACCGGAAGGTCCAGCGGTGGTTGCTGATGCAGGCTGAGGCTTCCGTAGTAGCTGGAGTTTGGGCTGGTCGTATAACCGGAAATCGGGCTATAAAAACCCGGCACTGCACCTAGCAGGGTGCCCGGGTAACGAGCGGCGCCGTACGGACCAACGTGGCTTGGCATTCTACCGGGAACGTAAACGATCATCTTTATTCCCTTGTTTTTCCTTCTTTCTCGACTCGCTAATTCGACCAAACACGTGGAAATTTCACCGCGATCGTCGGTTTAATTGGATCCTCTTTTTAATTAGCCTGTTTAATAACCCTGATAATAGAATCGTGGTAACTCGGTGACCGTGTTCCCCTTGGCCAAAGGAGAGAGAGAAGAATTTACGAGCAGATGTTGCGCTCTCTTCTGGCCGATCGTATCGGTGAAACGTACGAAACTCTGTCTAGTACGATCTTTACGTGGTTCGTTTCCGTTACGAAATTTGGATTAGTTCACGGGGATTGGGTTTCTCTTAATTTTTATATCTGTGATTTGTGTTTGCTCGCGGTATATCTATAATATCTTTCTATCGATTCGAACCCTTCGGTTCGAGATGCTCTTTCCCACCACGATCTATAGCGTGCCACCGCAAAATTTAGCCTTTCGGCGAAAGCTTTCGAAAGCACGATCGGTCTCGTTCTCTCAGACTGCGTTTAGCAGACGAAAGGATTCGTGCATCGGTGACAATCACGAACAAGACGTTCCAGGTCTTGCCAGCGCGGGGGATCTTTTCGTTCGCTCGACCTTCCCGTTTCCCTGAGCACAGCGTACCTAGCTGCAAGTCGTCCACGGTTACACAGTACGTTCACATACACACTATTTGCCCTTAGCGCGCGCACCCTTTTATCACTGAAGTCCGAGTCCGTATCGTCAGATGTATTTGAACCGGTTCGACTTGAGTATACGGTAGCTCAGGAATTGCTTGCTGTACTCGATCGAAAACATAACTAGGCTGGCCCCTGACGGATTCATCAAACACGGCCACGTTTTCGCGCAAATCGCCGGCGCCGTTTCTCGTTCCACGGTAGACCTGTCACCGCGCTGTAAATCGGCAAAACTCCGATTCCCAAGGAAGATTAAACCGCTACAGATTGGTAAATGATCGTTCCTGCCGTCGCTAGAACGATGGTATTTCCATCTTTCCGCTCTTGTCGCGCTGTTCGATCTCTGTCGAGCGTCTCAACGACTCTCTTATCTTTGGGCAAAGATCTTCTCTGGCCGGACTATGACGCGTCGATGATCGGTGTCGGTTTCAGAAACGTCGATCAATCGCTTGTGTATCTCGGTGGCCAACTACACGTTGGACGTTTGCCTCTGTGGTGGTCACTGCGGGATACTCGAAGTTTTCGACGACCTTAAAGAGGGAGAGGGGAGAGAGATAAAAAGAGAGAGAGACAGATTTTGAGAGAATCGAGAGAAGCGGAAGCAGGGACTGCACACGAAACGATCGCAACCAACTACGAACTAATGTCAACGACGAACCCGCAGCTTTATATATAGCCGCGCTATCTCTCTCTCACTTTTTCTCTTTCTCTCTCCCTCTCCCCCTCCCCCCTTTCTGTCTCGTCCCACCAATACATCGACGCGACGCTGATAACGCGTAATCGCGTTATTTCTCATCGACGTCTCCTCGGGGAGGATACGTCAGTGGGCAAGCGATCCAAAGGAGAGTTCTCGTTGTACCGATTCCGTTGAAAAACGACTTTTTTATCACGCGAAGACGTTGCGCGCTCGTGTCGGAATTTTAGATGTCACGCAGAAGTAACGTGACGTACCGTTACCGAAGGAATTACACGGAGGATACCTGGTCGACGGTGATTCGTGCAGTTTAAAAATGTTTCACAACAACGAAACGTTACTGTCAAGTGCGAGGAAGAGGCGCAAACAATGGTCCTTTGTACTGCCTCGAATGTCCAGATTCGATGTGTAATTTTTATCATAGTTATATAATCTTATATCATGGTTCGGCATTTCGATTTACAACTCTACTAGCAACGTAGAAGAAACGTTTCAATACGACTGCCCGTGCACCATCGCGTAATGGGGTCTCGGTAGCTAGCAGCTACCGAAACGCAGCGGTCGGAGTCCGATCGTCGGAACGAAGGAAGACGAACGATCTTATCGATTGGATGAAGGAACGGAAAGAATGGGGACCGCCCAATCGAGTCGGATACGATCACCCCCTGCTGATCGTTGTGGTTGTGACGCATCGCGTTCGGGATTCCCGGGCTTGAAACGTTTTCCTCGCTCCTTCTTCTGGTGTACACCCACGAGCAAACTCGGCTTCCACTAGGGCGAAAAAGTGGCGTAAAATAAAGGCCACCTACCACATGGTAAATTTATTTCAAATACTGAAATGTTGACGGATGTTAATTTGGCATTGGAAGCCGAGTTTGCTCGCGAGGGTACATGCCTACATTGACATAACCCCCCGTCAGCCAACCGATACGTCGCGTCGTTGCCGTCGTCGGGCACATGGGCGATGGAGAACAAAGTCCTACGTATGTATCTTCGAGAACCCGTCGCGTTATCATGCTCTTATTAGCGAGCTGGCGCGAATGGATGCTCGCGAGCCGAGTCAACAGAAACAGACGGGTGTCGTCTGTTTCCAGAGACGGGATTTTAGAATCGTGCAGAGGACACGGTTCCCCTTGTCACAGGTGGTTTGGCTTCGAAGGTCTGGTGTATCAAGGTCATCGATGCCCGTGATAAAAACCATGCATTCGAAAATGGTAGTCGATTTGGATTCGAGCTCAGGGCAATCACCGCCGTAGCTTTCCATCGGATCTAAATAGACGATAAGATATTGGTGCACACACTGGCGAGGCCGAATCCACGTGTGCGGGGGCATCGCGAAGTGTACAAAACAAAATCGTTAGGCGCGACGCCGAGTTATCGGAGCGACGAAGAGGATCCCCCGTTCGTCTTTGCATCCCCTCCACGAAATTTCGGTAGACACGACTCTTCAGGTGCGGCATTAAAAACTTTTGACGTCAAGCCTCGAGTTGTCGCGGAGAGGAAAAATTCCGAGTTACATAATCGGATTCGTCAGAGGCCGGCAATCGCGGGAATGGCCGTGCTGTTGCTGACTTTGGTGAATTCCTGATATACAATATGTATATATGTACCCTCGCGAGCAAACTCGGCTTCCACTAGGGGAAATAGTGACGTAAGAGTAAGGGCCTCCTACCATTTGGTATCGGGTACTATTGAAATGTATGCCAAATTAACATTCGGTTTAACATTTATTTCAGTAATTGAAATAAATTTACCAAGTGGTAGAACACTCTTCTTCTACGCCGTTTTTTCCTCTAATGGAAATCGAGTTTGCTCGTGGGTGTACTCAGTGGCCTCGGTGGGCTTTGCTGGTGCTTATCGAGTGTCCGGTCCAGCCGGCAGCTGAATGAAAATTGCATCTCTCTGACAGATGCACTCGAACCGGTCGAAGCGATCGGTTCGCCCGAACTCGTCGACAAGTCTGCCGATTGTGTTGCACGTGACATTGAATTTATTCCGATCCTCCAGCATTTGACCGTCGCCCAAGGAACCTTGCGTGTGCCCACAAAGATCAACGAGTGGTCAATGATTATTGCGTGTCGTCGTTCGATACGCGACAATGCCACCATGTTCGCCTGTTGAGCGGTGATTGCGACGTCATCGACCGCAGATCGAAAACTACATATTCTCTTCGTATGATAAACAAGGATTAATAAGAACGAATGACAACGTGTCGAACGAGGTCACGATTATGACGATCAATTTCAATGAATAGCGAACCCCGTGTCTCCCCGTGTCGAGCTAATTCCGAGGGAGCATCCTCTTTCTTCTTTTTCTTCTTCGAGAAAGAGAGGGAGCAAGGGAAAGTGGAAAACCATTTCCTCTGGACGCAACAGATGCGGTAACAGACCTTCGACGTCCAGATAAATGGTTCGTTCTTCGTGAATGAAAAGTCGAACGAGATTCCTTTCGCTTTTTGCCCTACAATTGGAGCTCGAACAATGCCCCGGAGAATCGTCGAGCTCTGAGAAGAACGAGACGGTTCCGATGGTCCGTGAGAAATTTTGTACTCTACGTTTTTTTGCGACGAAGATTCGATACTTTTGTTTGTCCCTTTATCGCGGACGAGCGACGTTTCGTCACCGGACTGCTAATCCGAACGGCAATCTAATCGTACGACGCGGTGTGGCGCACAGTAGTCCCAAATCTCGAAAACCTGACTAAAATCCTAAAAATGAAAATTTCGGGTTTCGAAATATTTGGTTGGCACATGGATAGTTGGAGCATTAAATGGCGAGGGGTGGGGGTGTCGAACGTTTCTACCTGGCTCTATAATTCAGTGCAAAGGTAACCGTAGTTCGAATCGCACCTTAGGTTGGAAAGGAGTTGAAGCGTGTCGCTCATTTCAAAAAAGTGTGACTTTGGTGAAAGTGTGTCAATTTCGAATTTGGAAAATGGATCCCACTCCTGGAAGTAAGTAGAATCGATATCTACGTTCAAGAAATCATAATTAAAACATAAATCATGAACATTTGTAATCTCTTTGTATAAGAAAATAGGGAAAAATTTCATGTAAAAATTTTCAATCATGTTTTGTAAAAATCGAAGAACATCGATGTTTTTATCACCGTCGCGCTTTTTCGTAATTAGGTTTTTCCTATCTTTTATCGTTTTAATCTTTGCGGATATACCTGTGGTCAGTGTTATTTATCGTTACAGTTGAAAAAGATTGAAATAAATTCGTCTAAATTACGAACGATGTCTACACTGGACTATCGATTCCGCGACTGAAAACATGGTTGCCACTGAACGAGTGCAACCGTTTATAAAAAAAAAAATGTAAGCAACGATCTACACGAGAGACGACGCATTCACGGGTCGGCTCAGTGACTGTTTGATAAGATCGAGGGGGTCCACTTGCGTTGCCCGAGACGAGATACGAATAATTATAACGCGGTACGTGTTGACGTGCTGTTATTTTTCGCCGTTATCTGCCTGCGATATCACCGATAGATCCAGCTCTTAACGCACGGCGTCGCTGAAAAATTTGACGTTTTCATAGTCAATTGAGCTCCGGTTAATTGTAATTGTTCCGTTCTTGAAATTAATTCGATTCGATTCGATTCTCTTCGAGCACATATCGCGCGCAGTTGCGTAAGACGCAATGCTGTAAGAAAAGAAGATCGGAAGGACGCCTGAAAAAAGGTGAAAGAACAATCGAAGGGACATTAGAGATTCGGCATAATAAGAGAACTCAACAATGGCGGCGCGTAGCGTTTCTGTGGCGACACAGCAGATGCCAGACGGAAGATAGACATTTAAAAAAATAAAGGATTTCCCGAGGTACACGACAGCTATTGTTTCTCGATCTTAACTCGAAGATGATCAACCTCCGGTGCCAGGTCCCGTCGTCTTCGAGCGATCCTATCGGACAGATTTTTCTCGAGTTCCTGTGGGGTGCGGATCTAGCTTTCCAGCGCGTTGCTCTGCGTCTTTCTGCCGCGAGAAAAGGAAAAGGACACGAAAATCCATCGGCTGGACACGCTTTAACATTAGAACTACCGTCGATAAACGTGAAAAACGAAAAAAAAAGCGTCTATTTAGATTCTGGAATCTCAAGCGATTCGATTCCGTAGAAGAATTCCCATATCAGGTTGATCCGTGCAACCGGGAGGATGCCTCCTGTTTTTAAGTACCCCCAGCGGCCCTACCCCGAAGATATTAACGAATACGGTATTAACACAGCTTCCTCTCGTTCCTTCCACCCCGTGTGTCCCACCCCCCGTCTCGCATGACACCCCACGGATCGAACTGCCGGCGTGTCGGCGCTCTTTGATCTCGAGGAACGCGGTGAACAGGTAGAAGAGACCGAGAAAAGGACGGAGAAGAGAGCGCCCGCGAGAGAGCGAAAGAGAGACGAAGATTCCACGGCGACCAATGAGAGATCCAGGACCAGCTCTAAACTGAAGAAAATATGTTCAGAGTTTTTAGATTGAGATCCGGCTCGGATAGTCCTTTCCCTTGATCCTTCCACCATGAACGTAACCTCTCTGTCTCTCCCCGCTTTGCACCGGTGTGCCCGTGGAACGCCGAAAGAGGTTTCAGTGCCTTCATCTTCCCCCTTAGCCCCTCCCGCCCCCGAATCTCTGATCTTTCATTTAGATTTGATTTCGGTATTCCTCGGAGTCTTCTGAACCGGATCTTTCGAAGACCCCACTTGCCAGCTAGTGGCCTAGCACTGGCTTTCGGTAGCTTCTCGGACATTTGTCTTTGTTGATACTTTCGGCCCCTCTCCGGAAAGTAACGCTATTGGAGCGATCGAAGGACACCCATTCTTCGGGCGTGAAAGTGTCAAGGCCGAAGAAAATGCTCGTTGCTTTGCCAGGAACGGTCCAACATCGCGGACCTCCAAGCAAGAATTTACACCCTTGCGTTCGCGGCTTTTAAGTCGCGTCGAAAAGAACGGGGATTGTATATAGGGAACGCGTGGCGCTTTGCGTGTGGCTGCCGCTACAGAAATACCCTGCGAAAGGAGGGTGCACGATGGGGCTCGCGAGGCAAAGCTCCTCGCAGTCGGTCGCGCAGCGGGGGTTGAAATTCCCGCGGTTCACGCACGGTACAGCGTCGCGTCGTCTAGCGCAGACGTCCTCGACGCGGATTTTTATTCGATCGCGCTGTTGGGGGCCAACCGGGCCGAGCTCCTTATGAATTCCGTGAAACCCCCGCGGGCACCTTCGATGACCCTCGAAGCTACTTCGATCCTCGTTCGATCGATCCTCTTCGCGCGGCGACGTTCGCCGAAGTGCTGCTTTGCTAGCGAACGTTTCGGATTCTTTCCCACAACTCTCAGAAGGAACGAGAACTAGGCTGCGCCCGTCGACTACCTTTGTTTCGAGGTTGAAATTTCGGACCGCTGGGTGGCTGGGTGTGAATTCTGTTACGCGGGAAGAATGCTTCACGACCGTGTGTACCGTTTCGATCGATCGAATTAATGGAAAGTGATCCAAGGTCGGGCTAAATAGTGGGCCGCTGCTGTCGGGAACTGTGGGGTTCACGATGGGCGGTTCTTGTAACGCTGTCGAGTAACTCGACCGATTAAGCATCCTTACGATTTTTCTCCATTGCGGCTGGATAGCCACCGAGATCCTCGACATCGAGTGAGTTTGCCTGCGATGACTTTGGGGGGTAACGCGAGACCGACAACGAGGTCGCCGCTAGGGATGAACGACGCGTATCCTTTAGTGATTTATCACGTTTCAGGATGGAATATTAATATCGGTATGGCGTGCGCCTCTGGTCCTTTTCCAAGGCATCACGGCCGACTTCGATCGCACACCGAGCCGCGGGCAGGGGGGACCGTTTTCTTACTGTGTGCGCGCGCGAGGTCGCCTTCCGATCACGATACACGGCAATACACGCACACACCGTTTCGATAGGTATTACGAACGGGACAGAGGATGGCTACCGGTCACAGCGGGAGAGCACGCCGGGGGTCCTCTACCTCTCCGCCGACTGGAACCTTGCTACCGAGAAAGAAGCGAACTTTCGTTTCTCTCCTATTCTCCTTCCCCCTTCTCTTCTTGTTCTTCTTCTTCTTATTCTTCTTCTGCCTCTTCTTCTTCTTCTTCTTCTTCTACTACTACTACTACTACTTCTTGATCCCGGTTTGCGTTTCTCCTGCTCTCTTACCTGCGGCGCTACCGTCTCTTGATTCGACGATCCAGCGCCGTCACGTGACCGGTTTATAAGGATCTCGGCGCCGTCGATCGCGCGTCACTCGTCCGCCGCGCTTCCTTTCGAGAACTGCTCTGCGCAACACTTTCTATTGTTTTCAATCCATTCGATCGCGTATAAATGAAACTGTAAGTGACAACGTTCAGAATCTATGGACAGATTTAAACGAGGTCTCGAGCAACCTTCCCACGCCTTTTTTTCTAAACGTATTTTCTAAACACTCGAGGGTCACCCTTCAGTTCCCCTCGATCCTCTCTCAAACGGTTGGTATACTCGTACATACGTGTAACTACGTCTAAAAATATCAGTCGTTCTACCAGGACAGTTTCTAATCTTGGCGAAGGTGTTTCGGAGCTCGTTTTCCATAAGCCAGAATTGCGAAACCGATACCGGTTATCGTCTACTATCTTATCGCTTTTTCCAGGTACAACAAAGAGTAGCGAGGTCTCATTCGTAGCAGTTTATGCGAGCCGCGGTGTCTGGGGTCCTCGATCGCTAGATAAAACTGTGCCTTTCTAGAACAACGCGCGTTATTTACTTTTTTCGCGATTATTAACGGAGATACGAGCTGAATTCTAATCGATATAAATAAATCTGAGGCGTCGAACGCTTTTCTTTTTTTATAGATACATTAAAAATGGCGGGATTTCCTGTCTTAATGCTAGTCGATAACGCGAGATACCCTAGTCGATTTACTGATTATAACTGGATAGTATACTAAAGGGTTATATACCCGTGTATCAATAAATAAATAAATAAATAAATTCCGTCAGGAAAACTGATAAAGAAATCGCCAGTTCCGTCACGCATCCCGTGTTTTGCTCTGCCCGTTCGAAGGCGTCGAGTTCGAGAGCAGACAGTCGGGAAATTCGGGCATGGATCATTCACGAGGTCGATGCAGGAAGACGAAGGAAAGATGAAGAAGCGAACGCCCCGCGGGCGGGAGGTTTTAATCTTCAATTCCGAAAATCAACGTAATGTATTCCTCCCCGAGGGGTCTGGTCTGTTCTCGACTTAGAACACAAGGAGGGGAGAAATAGGAGGGAGAGGAGCGTAACCTGTAATTTCAACGCGAGCGAGCTAAGTCGTCGGTAATATGGGAACCCAGAGAGCTGGTATAACGGCTCATTTCCATAATTCGTTCTTTAAGCATCATTTTTAATAGGCCCCTGGCGCCGGTCGAGCGTCCGAGCGGGCCCAATCCTCCCGCCGCCGCGCGCCTGCTTTGGGGTCCACCAGCAGACCCCCGTCGAGACTACACGGTGTCACTTAAACTTCCGTTGCCCTTTATCACGACCCCGACGACGTCTTCATTACTCTTTTGGTACTCCCGGCCGTCTCGCGAGATGCCACTAGTAAACACGTGGCCGGCTAACCGTTTGAAATTATTGCCAATATTTTCGAATATTCGGTGACAGCGTGTCGTTCCGTTTCTAGCATAATTTTCTTCTTTGTGGATTATTTAAAGATTCGATCGCGAGTATTTTGTAACCGTTTTACCACTACCCCCAGACAGAAAGAGCCAAAAATATTCCATCGGTCGAGAACGTTGTCGACTACCCAGGAGAGAACGAGGATTTTACCTTGCCCGAAAACCTGACGGGACCCCTTGGATGGTTCAGGAGGTCAAAAATAAACAGGCCGCGTAGACCGACGGGATTTTACTTTCCTCGAACACGTTTCGGGCCCGTTGCTCCTCCACCCCCGGAGGGTGCAGCCCTTCGCACGTTTCTCGATTTCCGGAAGGCGCACCGTGAGTACCCTCTGCCAAGCAAAATATAATATTTACCGACTTTCCTCTGTTTGCCCGATGTCGTCGCGCAGAAATTCTTGCTCGCCGATGGGTCAAGTCGTCTGACAGAAATTTCCGCGAACGTGTACGGGACTTTCCAAGATCCGTGGACCTTCGAAGCGACGCCGAGAGAGAAATCTGGATCTCGATCTGGGAGAACCCGTGAATTATTGCGTCTCCGTTGCGCACCAACGTTTCTGGGAATTCTTCGACCCTTCGATCGGCCATATCGGTCCGAGGGCAGCAACGACGCGGTTCCCTGGAAAGGTCTTTAATCTCGGTTCTCAACCCGCCCACGGGCCGGGATAATTAATCAAAAATTTCACACCTCGATTCGGCCGCGAGAAAGAAACGAAACGTCGGTCCGCCGTGGGGTCGAGGCTTCTTTCTCGCGGCCCGGTCCGGCTGGACCTACGCAGTCCCGGACAATGAATAGAACGCGCCACCGCGAAGAGGGGAAACGCTCCGAACCGTGCAACAGCCGTGGAAGTTCGGTGTCGGCGAGACGAATCGCTAAACTGGGCTGCATTGACAAATGATTCGAACGGTTCGTAGCACCGAAACCGGAGGACCTCCCACATCGACCGAGATCGTGGTTTCGGTCGAAGAGATTTCGAGATTTCCCCTCCCCGCCCACCTTTCCTCTTTCTCGTGTTTTCTTTCGGCCTCAAGATTGCGAACGTTCCCGGATGACACGGTCCTCCCGGATTAAAAATAACACCGCGGTGGACATCATCCGGTCGTCATTTCCTCTTCGTTCTGCGCGCCAAGCGTCCGAAAGATTCGCCGAACCCACCAGTTGCATCGAACTCCTGTCAAGTGGAATTCCTTGCCTGGCGACACCCCGAGAGCTCCGGCAAGCTACGATGCTCGTATTATATATACATATGTATTTCACCAACGCCGTAAAAACCTCGCACTCTACCCTTCGATGTCCCTGTGCAACGTCGGCAGATGCTACCATCCTATTTTTTGTGAGCGATTCGTTCAAATCCGAGGGGAACCCTCTCGAGAATTTTCAAGGGGACTGTCGAGGATCGAACGCAGACAACGCGGACCTCCGTAGGGGGTCGTGGTAACGAGAGACGAGCGGGATTCCTCTTACAGGGAATCCTTGGTGTTGCTGAGTACTTATTCGCATAGAAGTGGCCGAACCTCCGCTCGATGCTTATAACGTGAACACGTGGGACGACTCGCTGGGACGGGACCCAACACAGGACACCGTAGTGTACCACACACAACGCGACACCTCGGCTCCGAGTTGACCGAAGACTCCACGAGGACCACACACGAAGGATTGCCCGTCCCCTCCACTTTCTTTCTTTCTCCGTACCGTTCGGCGTTCCTCCTCCGCGCGAAACTAAGAAAAAAAGAAGCAAGAACGAGCAGCTCTCGAAAGGGAAGGAAGGACGTACGCGGCAGAAAACCGACAAGAATCGACCACCTCAACATTAAACGCACCCTGAAAGCAACTTCGATCGTTACGAAATCGGTCACGACATTGGGTGTCGACACCATCGTCGCGAATAGTAACCATTTCCTGGTGATGCATCGGCAAGCCAGGCTGCTTTCACGAGATCGCGCGTTTCCTGACAGGGTAATTTAAGCCGTGACCCCTGCTGGAACGGGTTAAATGGAGGTCGGCGCGGAGAGACGCCGCCGATTCGCCGCGTCGCGTCGGAGGTCAACCGCCCAACGTAGGTCGGCTAATTTTCTTAACAGATGGTACGCGTACCGCTCGGTCCCGAAACTACGCACACGGCCCACTGAACTGTTGCAAGCGGTTCGAGGCGATGTCGGTGTCGCTCCGAGATCTTTTCTGAAAGTACGACATCTTGGTCCTAATACCGCGATGTTGGCAAAATAGAATTGACGGGAGGTAAAACGACGTCATGCGACGAGAGTGGTCCAGGAGACCGGGCACGAAACAGGCTTCCTCCCGGAAGATTTATGCGGGTTGAAAAGGTCGTCGGCTAGCAGTGGCTCTCTTAGCAGGGGGTTCCCCGCATTGTTGCTAATTGCGCGTCTCGACGGTGAAAACGCCGCCCTGGTGGTCCATTATATTCGGAGACTATGGAGAGAGAGGTTCGTTCGGCATTGGTGACAACGATGTGCTCTCCGACACCTACGACCATTGGGCTCTATACCAGAGATGGGCAGAATTTTATTCGAATAATACATAGCGAGAAGCAACAGTATCTAAGATCGTCATCCTGACCTTTGAACAGTTCGTGAGATTAAATAATTGTTAGCAAAGTGTCTACTAATTCAAAAAGAATTCCTATTATCCTTTCTATCTAGTTCATTTGCGTGTAGAGGGAGTATGAACGCCACGCCGTGATTTGCGTATGTGACTGAGATAATTCTCCTTATATCTCCTCTCTTTCTGGACCAACCTCCATCCCACAGTTCACACTCCAGTTAGTGTTAGTAAAAGCTCAATGCATAGGACAGACGATCCAGCCACCATCGCCGAAGGTCGTCCCATAAACGTAAACGTTCGACAAAGGAGCTGCTCTTCTACGACCACCGAAGAATTCGTTTTTGCGGGTCGACGAAAAGAGGAAAGACCTGACCAACAACGAAAACACGTCATTGTTCGGTTTACGGCGTGTTTTGGAACTTTTATGAACTCCTCCGGTCGGTACTCTGTGTTCACCGCAACGAATACTCGGCCGTAGGAATGCAGTGATGTACGTCTTTTTGCCGAATTCTCTCTCTCTCTCTCTCTCTCTCTCTCTCTCTCTCTTTCTCTTCCCCTCTCGTCCCAGATCGGCTGAATGTGGTTAAAATTCCGGCGGAAGAACGAAAGGGAAGCGAGTCCCATATTTTCCGGGCAATCCGTGGGTCTTTCACGAATACCGGAAAGAGGAAAGGTCATTGTTTCATTCACGGTGCGTTTTGGTTACCCACGACCTCCGTCGACCGCGAAGGCCACGCCAAATCGAGACTGCATATTTCAACGCAATCGATGCAGACAGCCAGTAAAAAAAGTCGCCGGAACGCAGGATGCTTTTCGTGCAATCGTAATTCGGAATCAAACGAACCGGGGTAAACCGATTCCGGTGGCGTATGCCATTAATAACCTGAAACACGAACATCCGAGCTAGCATCCATGTACGAGTAGTTTGTGCTTCTTTGGCGAACTGTTTGTCGAGACAAATGGGAAACGTTCCTCCGGCCGGAGCATCAACCGAGAGAAACAAAGTGTGCGTAGGCAGTCCCATTATTAAACGAAGAAGGACCACGGACGACCGAGGATCCCCGGGCCCGTCACAAAAGGAACCGTTAAAAACATCGTCACTCTCCTCACGACTCGGGTTTGTGCACCGGTTAGGCAGAAGTTCGTGGATTCCCACGTGGGACGACGAGTCGAGGGATGCGGGCCGAAAATATGCAAATTTATATACGCGTACCAGGGACACGATTCCTCATCCTGCTTGACTGGCTGCTTCTGGTTTACCCACTTGCACACGAACCCCCAAACACCCATGGGCGAGAAGGAGATACATGCTTCTCTTTTCCGCCGAGTCATTACCATACGTGACCATAAATGAAACCTGTCTCCTCTAACCTCCCCCCGTAACAATAGAACAATCTCGACGTAGCACAAAAGGGCTCCTATCCGTCTTTACGTGGACATACATATGCATCTTCGGGGGCCAACTTTCCTTCGATTCCCTTTACACGTGCCCTCCCTCCTCTCGCTTATCCTTTACTCGTACGACCGCGAGAGGAGCGAACTCCTAGCAACGGTCCTGCGACAGGATACCGGTTCCTCTTGTATCCCGAACCGGGACGGGACGATTTGTCCTGTCAGGGAACGGGACACGCGAAGTGTCCCTTTTGTCTAGCGGAGATTAGGCCCGTGAAACTGACTCCGGAAAGGACGGATCTAACGGTCTCAGCGGGTCCAAGTTCGTAGGCGAACACCTTCCCCGATTCCGTTCGTTGTTTTGTGTTCTTCAACGGACCGCGGAACGGGACGGTCCGTTTGGGGACCGGATTCGTATCCTCCGGCGCCAGAAATATACGTTAGACGATATTCATGATGGACGTGCATCGAAAAGAAAAAAAAGTCTTCCTCGATGTTCATCCGAGGGACTATAACCCAACGGCCGATGGAGCCGGGTCATTGAGACCGGATCGACTTAATACGCTGGAAAAACACGTTGAAAAAGGTGGTTCGTGAACGGACAAATTTGCTCGGGTCGATAATATTCTTTTTGGTTCTACCGGCGTCAAAGGAGACCAGCCCTTTTCAAAAACTCCGATCGCTAACAGGCCGGGACAAAGATTCGAATCGGAACGTACCCACGATCCAAATCATCCCGATACTCTCTTCTCACGGCGAATCGACTGTTTGCTGCAAAGTTTTCTGCAGGTGTCGAATCCGATTCGGGATTCTTTGCCGGCTTCCGGTGCCTGTTACGAACGAGGACACGAAAAAAGTACGTTACAGCCGGAACATGGATGAATCCCCGCCCCCCCCCCTTCGTCGTTTTTCGATGCGTCAAAGGGAGGATCCAGCCGAATGCGTTCGGTTCAGACTCCCACACTTTTCAGCGATCCGCACCGAATTTTACGCAATCCCATTCACGATCCCTGTGCGGGTCATATTGTTGCGTCGATGCACCGAATCGAGCCTGGCTCCTCCTATCCTCCTACCTGACCCGAGATAATCCCATCCTGGGAGCATGGGGGCTTTATCCCCGGCAACTTGGTCCCCCCCATGGACTCGAAAATACCCATACTATAGGGGTTTCGGGTGCGGGGACCCCATCCTTCGGCTTCCCCGGACGATTTTTCTCTTTTATCCGTGGTGCTCGTCATTGTCGCGCTGTAGCGAATCTCACGACGCGACGACGACGTTTGTCACCCCCTATTTTTGTCGCGCTAGGGCACAGGGGGACGATCGTGCATCTCCTCTTTCGACTTGGGAAAATAGACCAGCCGAATCGCTGTAGCCAAGAACCAGGAAGGGATTGTTTGGAATTCGAGCTTCGAAATCTAAAGAATAGGGTCATCTCGGTGGCCCTGTCGCTCATCTATGACTGACGCATTCTAGCCTAAATATTTATCAACGATTTGGTCGACGATCTAACGGAGTCGAGTTTCCAGGGGAACGTTTGAACGTTGGAATATTTTAAAATTGACTATTACGCGAGCAAGATCCTGAATCTTCATTGAAGATACGACTACTGGTGCGATAGGCACGCATTTGTCCTCGCTTGAGCCTTTCCTCTCATGGACACTCGGTTGTTGGTTCTTTCCTCTTGTCTTATCTCGTGGAGCGTCGAGTAGCGTCGAGGGTGAGGGCGCAGGAACGGTCTTCTTGTCAATCTTCATTAATTAAAGCTGAGGCAAGACTGGGACCAGGCCTTCGTTCTCGTGGACTTTAAAATCTAATCCGAGAACGGGATCCCTCGCGACATTTTCACCGGGTTCTATTTATTATTTCGAGAAGCAGATGATACGAATGTTTCGAAGCGACAATAAGCAAAGCAGGAATCCTATTCACCCACGCGTAATCGCACGGAGACAATTTATTTCGGGCCAAACCGAAAATCCCGGAACAATTCTAATTATCGTCGATCTTTCTCCGCGTATTTACTTCCCAGGCGATCAATTATGTTCCACGAATCACTTTTTCTGTTACAGAAAACGTTCTGCCGGAGGCGAGCGAGTATTATAATTTCTACGTGTTTGGTCGATTTTCGCTGGTACCGCGAAACATTTTAAAAGCGATCCGTCCTTCGAGGCCTTTCTCACGTCCGCAGGAGTTTAGGAAACTGGTTTGAAAGGTCCTTCGAAGCTGTCGTTTCGTAGAACCAACGGGAGATCGATAACTTCACCCGAAAATCGAATCGCGATAAAAACTCGTGGATCTCTTTCGAAACGTCGAGCATCGAAAGAAAAAACGTCGAGAAGCGACAGCTTCGAGTGGTTCGTGTCGATCACGGCTCGATAAACATCACGGTTCAAAACTCGATTCGATCGCGCGAAAATCGTCAGGTGCCTTGTGCAATATCGTGCAAGGCGGACCAACGCGGAAAGAAAACGACCAGACCCGATGTTTACATGGATCATTATCACGCAAACGCAGCATCGTTCGTCCGAATATCGTTCGAGACCAGCCATTTCGCGATATTTATGAGTCGAACGAGTATTTTGACAAAGTTCCGTCAGCTCGAGCCGTGACCTCGAATCGCGAGGAAGGACGGGAACGTGCGTCGAAAACACGAACGAAAAAACAGAAGGAAAATGATGGAAACTCACCAATGACGAGTCAGCCGGTTCGCCGGTATCCCCTTTCGGTACATCGATGTCCAAACGACCGCCTACGAAAAATCCCTCCTGAGCAGGTACAAGTCACGATCGGAAACCGGAAGTCACTCGAGACACGGAATCTTGGACGATAAACAATCGATCATACGTTGGGTCGCATATCCAGGCAGGTAGCAGACGACCACCGCGGAGGTGATTGCAGTGCGGACTCTGGCAACCAGGCCAATCACCACGTGCTCCACGATCGGATAACACGCGTTCCGATCTCCGCGCCGGCGATTCTGGGCCCCAAAGGTAAGGTGACGAGCGTGACCGGTTCACGCGATCGTCAACTTTTTCACGATCTCTGGTTAACGGCGATTTCACGCTTTCAGTCGCGACACGTGCGCGCGCGAGCGCGCTCCCGATCGAATCAGGAGACGATAGGAAACGATGAGAAAAACGAAAGGGACAATGACAAGACGAGGAAGAAGGAAAAGGAGACAGAAACGGGAAGCAGAAGTAGAAGAAGAAGGAGAAGAAGAAGATGAAGAAGAAGAAGAACGAAACGGGTGTGAGTCACGGGTATGTCGAAGTCTGAATCGAACCGCCACTTTCCAAGGATGCTCGGTTCGAACTGAAAGCACCAAGAGGTTCCTCGCGAGTCCCTGCCTCGGGTGTGGGTTTTCGGTTCGTTTTTCCCTTTTTTTCCCTCCGTCTCTGTCTTCCTCCGCTCCCGGTCTCTCTTTCTCTACGTGGGTCTCGTGGTTTCGATCTCTCTCAGATTTGCGGTCTCGCTTCTTCCTGCCGGCTTGATCCTCGTCCCTCCTGGACTCTCTCTCGTCAGGGCCGACGATGGTGCCTGTGTTCGTGGGCCCCCAGGGCCCCTGGGAGGCGGTCGCCGAGGCGGCCGGAGTGGGGAGACCCCTAACCTAACATAACCCGAACCCAACAGCCCCCACCATCTCACACCCTCAACCCTTATCCCCTCTTTTCATTCCTTTCCTCTCGTTCTCTCTCTCTCTCCTCACGGCAATTCTATCCTCCTCCATCCTCGTCTTGGATCCCAACGAAGAAACCGAGGCGTTTCTGCTCGTGTCGCGTGTACCGATCGCGATCCCGATGCAGCCGAGACCACGGGAGCGAGTCTCTCGATCGTCTCCTCCTTCTTCCATTCCGCTCGATGAATCATTTATCCGACAGATCATTTTTCGCGATCTGAAAACGCCGGAAGGGGGAACGCTGCAATTACGGGCAATTAATGGGAACGCCTGGTTCTACCGGAAAGGACCGAGAGTATGATCGGTAGTTGCTCGATGAAAGTGGAAAATGAATCGTTAAAGCTTATCGAACTGCCACTAATTTCAAAGTTATTGATCATCGTTGCGGATCTACCGGAATAGACAAATTAATCGAATCGTTCGCGCCGATGCTCTAAACTCGGAACACTGCGGTGCACAACAGAGTTCGTTTTAGATGTGTTGATTCCGTTGAACCGATCGTAGGAAAAAGACCGGGGTTCTCCTGGCCGAAAAGGAGGCGGCCGCGGAGTCACGACGAAAGAGTTATTGCGATTGCGTTCTTTTTCAAACGCGGCAGTAATATATTCGTACGGGAGCTTGACTCGCACGGAGCGGTTCGCGCACGCACACGCTCGTGAACGCGAGGGATTATTCGCTTCGGTCGTCTCGTCGTTCAGAAGAGGTGGCGGTGGACGAAAGACAGAGACAGAGATTGGGGGAGAAGAGGAAGGAGCAGCGGGAATAAGAAAGCTCGGAGGGACTCCCACAGGGCAACCCACACGATCGAAGCCGAAGGGACATCGCCTTCTTGCGTGCGTTTGTAGCCGGACCACTGTATGAGTGCGTGCGTGCGTGCCCGTGAGGGGGCACAACCACACTGTGTATCGCACACCCGGAGCGTAACGGAATCGGAGAAAATTTTATTCCACCGCTGAGTGACGGATGAGCGCTTCGTCGGACTTTGTATGCGCGAGGGAGATTTTTCTGCGATGGTATTCCCCCGTTCGCTGCATCGGAATTTGAATGAGAACTTTAACAACTACTTCTCTGGCGATAGCTGAAATGGGATTGAAAATGGCGGGACGGATCGCCGGGTTGAAAGAATGACATATTAATGACATGGGTTAGGTCGCTCGGTTTGCATAGGTGGTATCCGTACAGACGCGCACGCGATCGCGCAATCACGGGAGCCCTTTGATATTTAAGGTAGACCAAATGATTTGCTGCTCCTGATTCAATTTAGATCGACTTTAATTCGCTGTTGTGGAGAATCTCATTTACCCACGACAGTCTTCGGTGACTCGTCGCGACGGCTTGTTTTCGGAGCAGACAACCGGAGTCGTTTCTCTTTCGTTCTTCTTCACGAGGCTCGAAGTCGATTTACGCGATCGATAACGTACACGTTTATTTGTTTATTTCAATTGGATCGGGAGGAACGACGAGACGCGCGACGGTCTTTAGTTCGATCCAGAGATCGATTCTCTCGGCCGTGCAGTCCGCCCTCCTTTTTATACGGCCGAGCATTTGTCATTCGCGAACCAACGACGATCGCGGCTCGGAGATTTATTCCCGGTTCGAGGCTCGGTTTCACGGCGCGCCGCGTCCTCGACAACAAAACCGAAATTTATCTCTCGACTCTCGGTGACCGAGGAACGCTGTAAATTATCGGCCGACCGTCGCGTATCTTTGACCACGCCTAGGAAGCTGATATTTATTCAATAGCCCCGATGGTAATGCCTTTTAAGGGTACCCCACGCGTGGATCTCTTCTTACGCGACTCCGTCGCGTCGTTATTCGTCGGATTCGCTCGTCGCATTGAATTTCGATCCCCGCCGGCGCCAATCCGGTCGGGTTTGACGATTCGGAACGGCTGGTCGGGCCGCCGTTCCCCCTTTCCATTCTCGAGAACGGAATCGGTCGGGATTGATTTCGATGATAGCGTCGACCGGTCGTCGTTGCTACAATTTCGAAAGACCTACCGCAGCAAATCGAGTTAATTACGCGAGCGGCGGCGTGTCGCGATCGGTGAATGAGGAGATTCGAGCACGGTGGTCCCAATTAGGTCAGCCGGGACGCCGAAAAAGGGCTCGCGTTACCGTCCTTTGCGACTATGACGACCGAATCGACGATGGCCCATCAGTGCGGCGGCATCGGCTGACCCGATTTCATGGACCGGTAGTCTTTGCGGCAAACTTGAAAGATCTGGGAAAACGACTTTCCCGATAATGTTCGCGTGACGTGTCGTTTTGCACGGTGACGATCGTAGGAAGGTGGAAGACCCAGTTGTGCGCTCCGATCGTGTGTCTATGTGTACGAAGAGCCGCTTGGAACTCGGGCGGAGCAAACCGTAAGATCGTGTGGGATAGAACAAGCCGCCGCGGAGGCTGTTGGCGCTGCTGGGGGCGGCTTCTTGCTTCTTTGCTTCTTCCCATCGTCTTCTTTTTCCTTTTCCGGTTGCTCTGTCTCTCTCCCATTATTTTCTTCGTTACGCGGAACCCCCTTTGCTCCGAACGAGGCAGCGAAAGCACGGCAGACTCGAGACGCCCATAAAATGATTGATTTAAGGGTCCAGAACTCTTTTGCTCGACTCTCGCGTGTACTCCGCGATATACGAGGATCGAGAACTCGCGAAGCAAGCAACAAGAACCATCGTGTCATACTTCCAGGCGAAATATTTGGCAGGTGTTCGATCGTTGATCATCGGACGTCGAACAAAATATGTACGATCTGCTCGTTTCCTTCGAATTTTGTTGTCATATTCATATATAATCCGGGTGCGCTCGGAGCAATTGTTAGCGGTAATCTAGCTGGGCCTAATCGTAAGCTCGGAAAATCGGTATTACAGTCGAGGAGCGAACGATTAGAGAAAGGAACTCGGCTCGAGCGAAGCGTAGCCATGCGTGGGACAGGACGCCTGGGACGAACCACGGAGGCTGCGTGCTCTGCTGGGGGCGGCTCACTCATCTCTTTCCTCTCGGCCTGTTGCGCGTTCCCTCTTACTCTACTCCCCTCTACTCCCCTCCCTCCACACCCCACTCCTTGTCCCCCTGGGCCTGATCGTCGAGCGGCAATTCCCCCTCCCGCGCGGCTTTCTCGTGGTCCCCGCCGACGTTCGCTCGACGCCGGGACTCACCGGTGCCTCCAGGAAAGGAGTATCCCGGTGTGCGTGCGCTCGAGAGGAGGGAACAGCAACAGGTGGACGCGCGCGTACGTGAACCGAATAATAGGGGCAAGTCGCGCAACTTGGCAACTTGTGCCTTCGGACGATTTATCGATCGATGCCACGATTAATTCGACGTTCCTCTCCGTTTTCCGTGGCGACAGACATCGCGCTCACGCGCCCGTCTCCGACGAATCGGTCTGATCCTGTCACCTTCCCAATCACCGAGTCTATTTCGATATTTCTTTTTCAAACGGCTACTACGATCGACCACCCGATACCCAGCCTAAAGTAACACGAAATCCGTCCGCACGAAACTAAACAGATGTCATTCACACCTCGTTCAGGTACAATTATACCCACGACCGATCTATACTACATTCGCTCACGTACCACTTATAATGTATATTACTATTACGCATCTGCGGTGGCCGTGTCTCGCGGATACAAAGGCCAACCGCTTTATCTTAATCATTGCTACTCCCGCAACCGCTCCGATCGGTCTCTCGTTAATTCGCAGTTGGTACGGCTGACTCGGTATCGCGCAAATAAATTACGATAAGGAAAAACGGAACGATTGTCTGTTGCACGCGCGATCCGACTTGCCGAGACATTGTTACTCCAGCATGTTTCGGAAATCGGTCGCGATATCATCGGAACCTTTGGACGCGACTCGGTCTGCCTTTCTGTCGCAGACGTTACGCCCAATTATACGCAACGGTCGACTTAAACCGTGTCACCGGTTGTCGGTAATCGATACGTCGGCAGCCGAACGTAAATTTACTTTCGATACTTGCAAACTTTCGGCACACATAAATAGACTGCGCGTCAACGCGTTGCAGGCGAAACACGCGGCGGTTACGCGACACCTTTCCTTTGCCGTTACATATTTCTTCCTTTCCTTTCCTTTTCGTTTCCCTGTTCATTCCGCAGGAGCTATAACCGCGCGCGTGGGTGCGCCAGCAGAAGCGAAGACCGCTAGGGCATGCACACACCCTAGTATCCTTTTCGAGATTCTATTCGAGCAGACTGATCCTGAATAGGGATCCCAAGGGCGCCTACGTAATCCCACCCGCCATTGTACGATCACCGGCAACCGGTTCCCCTCCCGAGTCCCTTTTTCACGGTCTTTCCACTACAGCTCCGCCACGAAACTCAAACGCACCTTGATGTCGTGAAATTTTATGGACTCCTCCAGAGGACACCGTGTCGCTCGAATACTTCTGCCGAAGGACCGATCGGCGTTGCTCAATAATTAAACCGACGCGACGACGCTACACCTTGCCCGAAGCATCTTTAGTGTCTCATATTTATTCTCCTCTCGCCGATACTCCGCACGACGTCATCTCTCTCTCGAGCCGGCACGCCTGGCGAAGATAACCAGTTAATTTCAATTACACGATGTGCTTCGAAACGAGCTTCCATTCCAGGGTCAAGGAAACGCGATTACATAACACGTTCCGGAGTCTCTCGTTCCTTTCGTTTCTCCCATTTACGGTCGATTTCTCCCGCGGCCGCCGCGTCGTTTCATTAACGATTTCCTCAGGCGTATCTGAAATGCACCGCGACGGACAATTACGCGATATTCCCGAATTTGTTTACCATCGCCAGCTGCTGCGCAATCGTCCCATCGGACGCGGTCTAGATAACGATTTCACGCGACGTTTTCGAACATCCGGTATTTCCAATACGACCGACTATGATTTACTTTCCGCCCGGAAACGCCTGTCTCTCCTCCAGCAAAGAAACGGTGTCATTAAAAAGAAGTTAGAGAAACGGTGAAATTACACGGCGCTACTTTTCTGTAACTCGTGGAAAACCGCTTCCGTAATCATAGTATCCCACCTGATCGTAGTCGGACGGTGTATCTTCGACCGCAGAGGAGCCAAGAGGGTAAAAAGAGCGTAATTGTACGTCAAAACAATACTCGGAGGAGGCCCGGCCCGTGTATACTTGTGTAAATGCGATCTGCTCGGTCGGCGATTATCAAAGACCGTCCCAAAGGTCCAAGCCCTTTACCAGTCACGCTGAAGACAGGAGCCCTGGTAGATCCTATCGCGTACCCTTCTAACGCTCTCCCTTTCTCACTCTTGTTCCGACAGCCTTTTCCTTACCTCTCTGCCTCGTCTTGCCGCGCCTCTGCTCCTTTTCCTCAACTCCGTCGCGTCTCCCTTCCTCGTTTTCCCATTCTCCGTTTAACCTGGCCCCTACCGATCGCATTATTTCGTTCCACCGATTCATCCGGACCTTTCATCAACCGCAAAATTGCCGGGGACAACGACGGCCGTGGCCTTCCGAAGCTGCGTCGCCGGGAAAGAACCGATTGGCGCCAGGTAGTCGAGCATCTGATCTTGGATCTTACGTCGTCGGAGGCTGAGGTCATTTTTCCGGTAAACCCGGTCTTGCTAAAAATGCGGAGTCGGTCACCTTCGCTCGCCGCTGGAATTTTCGATTCCTTCCTCGTCCATCCAACCGTGAAACCATGATTTCGACGATACCGGTCGCTCGATGTTCGAAGGCTTTCCAAAAGAGGGATTCCGCGACACCGTGCCTCTTTTCGAATCACTTGGACTCGTTTTTAACCGTTTTAACGGCGACGACCGTTCGATTTTCCAACGACGCAACGCCTCGTTGGCGACGAAAATTAATTGCATAATCGTAGATTCGATTGCGTAAACAGAGACGAGGCGATCGATGATTTCTCCGAACGATGCTCGAAGACGCGCGACGGTTCGATTCGTGGTTAACCTTTAGCGCGAATTCCGCACAAGTTATCGATAGTTTTCCCCTCCGAGCTCTGTACCGTCTTTTTCCTCCAACGATGACGCCTTTCGCTCCCCATTTATTTACCAATAAGTATTTTTAAATAAAAAAATTACCTTATAATCTAGAAACTGCAATCTTTGAAACACAAACACATTTTGAGAAAAAAATTCCCAAAGAACACTCTTGTTCGGTCTCCTAACTGAGCATGACCCCTTAAACGGAATGAAGAAGCTAAAAAGATATTGGAAGCGGAGGTCGGGCCCAGCCGTTGCCACAGGACTGCCGGACGCAAGGTGTTCGAGGGAATCTGTGAAACTTAACGGTCGAAGACGGCCAGAACAAGTGCACGCACTTGTGGGAAGAAGGCCGGGGGTGTTCCCCGGGCCCCGTTGCGGTGTATAGGGTGCCCTGGCACGAAGGTGCCCGGTTCGGTTCCTTCGTGGCCGTCGAATTAATAGGCCATCTGCCGCCTCTCGCCCAGCGCCTTCGAGGAAGTCAATGTTTAGGAAGTCCATGGGAAGCGGCGACAACGGAAGGCCCCATAAACAGCGGAGGACATGGGAACGAGCGTTCGCAAGGAAGTCGTGTACGATCCTCTACGCACTATGTCCGAGCCCCTTGCCTCCTGTCGTGCCCCCCGCTCTGCCCTGTCTTGCCCGCGGGGGGAAAAGACGTAGGTGCGCGGTCCTTCTTCGGTAATGGTAACCGCAACGGAATAGTCACGACGTCCCACCGATACCAGAGTGCCCCGGAGATGATTTTTCCGGTTCTTTGACATCCATCGGGACCCCGGAGAACTCTCGACAAGGACGACCGAAAGGTATTTGAACCGCAAAGGGGTTGGTCATGACCGGGAGTTTGGGAACTCTTCGTAGATCGACACTCGAACGTTTATTGAGTTTATCGGAAAAAGGTATCTTCGTTGCACGGGGTCAAAAGGGGATTGGGGGCGCACAATACGCTGCACGTGATGCAGTCGAGTATTACGTAACAGATTCGTCTCGAGCGGCGACGGCTCGGTCTAGAAACCGCAGCCGAGGGAAAAAGGCTTCCAGGATCAGGGTCCGTCGTGTTTTCTGATCCCTGGGCATGGCTTTGTCCTTCACGTGGCATCGTCCACGGAACACTCGACACGGGAAAGAATGTCGTTGATCGAGCACGCGCACCGTGAGCCTTTTCACGCCGCGAAACCGGTCATAAATTGATCGGCGATTCGCGTATCACAACGGACAACTCGGCTATAACGGGATCCCGAATGGTCGTGCGAGGGGGTATTTTTATTTACACCGACGCCTGGCGAACATTTCACCGGGGTTACTTTTCGATTCGAAGCTACCGCGATCGGTAATGGATAATCCAGGTCTTTAAACAGACTCTTTGATAACGCAGCCGCGTGAACGTGGTTCGGGTAAATTAACAGATCGGTAAACCGATCGGATTGGCAATTTTCCGCGTCAGCCGCAACGGATCGGATGCAAATGGAAAACGATAAGCAGCAGGGTGCGTTTCCCGTCGATTTCGATTGGTCGGCGAGAGCCAGTTGCCACGAGAACAAGATTAATAAATCCAAAGGACCTGCAGCGCGCGCCTGGTAACAATAACGAAACACCTTTTATGCACGCGTGGATTCCACCTCCTCCTCCTCCTCCTCCTCCTCCTCCTCCACGGCCACCGGCGCATCTACCGCAACTACCAGCCATCTCTCCTGTCTCGTTTCTTCCACCAGCTCGAGCTTCTTCGCATTCACCTGCTGCTATTCGAAGATCAGCTGCCCTAACCGCCACCTTGGCAGCACCTTGCCGCTTCGCTATCCTCCTTCACCTCCACCGACACCGTCGCTCTTCTTCCTTTGGTTCTTCGCCTCCTTCTTCTGCCGGTTTCTCCAGGCCTCTCTTCGACAGAAGTTTGTTTCTTCTTCCATCGTCTCATCCTCCTCCTTCTCTGTCTCTTCTTCTTCTTCGCGACTGTCTCGCCGAGTCGACCACATGCCCCCGCACACACGGCCGGGATTTTTTCGAAAAAAACCCAGCTGCATCGGTCTTTTATGGGGGTCCGTCGACTCTACTGCCGAGCACTCAGCGCAGCGTGCAGCTTGCGCGGCTGTGACACGCGCGTTTCACCTTTCCAAGACGACGGGATTCGACTCCGCTCGACCTTGCCTGTAATTAGTCGACGCGAACCGTTTGGCCCCGCGAGGCGCGACCGAGCGTTTTATCGAAGACGTGGGTTAATTCTCGAACGAGTCACGAAAACGCTTTGGAAGATCGGCTCCCAAGTCCATGGCCGTGGGCCGCTCGATACTCGAGCGAACGAGCATTTTTCGACACACGATCGTGGTTGCACAACGTGTCGGCGAACCGGTTATACATAATAGATGTACATTTTGGTCAGCTCTGCAACATTGTCGAAAAAAATGGAAATGGCACCTGTACGCGGTTCTTTGTCAGAATTTCTTAATCGGTCGGCAAGCAGGTGGGACATTTTTCATACGCGTGTCCTCGGGGACTAAATTTCGCCGCGGAGACAGAAAAGCCGGGTAATTTCGCGGGAGCACGCGCCTGCTCGGTAATCGTGGCATCTTTTTGTCGATCACCGATGCCCATTCATTCGTGTCGCGTCGGTGCTTCGGTCGACACGGTAGAGCTTCGATCCGTGGACTGTACAAGGAATCGACAATTAGCGACGGGATGAAAATGGCATTCACGTTCGTTACCACACGAGTTGATTAAACGTCGAGTGTCTGCACATGTGTTGCAGGAAACGGACTGAAAGCCCGTAACAATGGAACAAGACGTTTCCAATTGTCGAACCCTTAAAGGAAGATCGTACGATCAATGTCCCCCGTTGGAAACCTCCTAAAGGGTTAATACGATGTTGTAACCTTGTTCATCGTCGAACCGAAGCTTCTTCGATTTCTTCCAAGAAAAAAAAAAAGGTTATCCTCTTTCACCGTGCACTTTCCCATACGATCTTAGCTTGTCCAAAGACGTGAATCTTCGTGGATGTTCGATGCAGTTTCGGGTCGTGAGATCGTTGCCCAGATGAGAACCCGGTCAGTGGATTCCTGGTCGTTCGAGTGGACGAGAACCAGTCAAGTGGAAACGAATCCGGAGGTGGGATCAAAACCTTAATGAAATTCAAACGCGACCCTACGAAACGTATCAATTACGCATCCACCCCCAGCACAGTGCTCGGTATCTCGAAAACTGTTGGCGCCCTTCGACTTTCCCACGCGTCGCTGACGAGACGACTCTCGTTGCCGGCGAATCCTTCGAGGGTTCTCCCACTCGAGGCTGTCCCTTGGTTCCAGCCATCGTCGTTATTAGTGCCGGCTTCCGGTAACAAGCTACGTCCAAATGAACCGTTTATACTCCCAACGATTTTCTTCCTTTACGGTTTCGGCGACCAGATCTATATTCATATATTCTGGACGCCATTTTCACCGGTGAGTCTCGATTAAATAGATCTTCGCGTCAAGGAATCTACTCCACGGTATACCTACTCTGATCCACCGAGAAAGATCTAAGCCACCGACGAAACCGTCGCGATCGAATCCTCGGTTCTCGATCCCGAACAGACAGCAAGGGAGAGACAAGGAAGAAGATAGAGACGGGGAGATGGAGATGCGGACTCGAAAAAGGATCGGTCTGTGTGCCCCTCGCGGAAAAAAAAAGAAGAGTCCACCACTGTGGGAGATCGCGTACGCAGGGTGCAGGCCGTGAGAGGAGCTGTGAGAGGAAGCCTGCTCGGTAAGAGGAGGACGAGCAGAATCACCTGCGGTGCACCTGCTGTGCAGGGGGCTCCTTCGGTCCCGTATTAAAAGTGTATCAGGCCTTCCTCCTCCACCACCTCCTGCTCTCCCTCCTTCTTCTCGGTACTCGCGCTTCTCCGTTCTTCTCTTCATCCTGTTTTCTCGCGACCGATCCGCTTCTCCCATCGGTTCCGTCGACTTCCTCGTCTTTACTTCTCCGCTACGAAATACCTGACGGACCTCCACAAGATAATTGGCCCCGTCGACCGACAACTTTTCCCATCCACCGTTGGAAACGGTCCAAAAACGTCAGCGGCGTCGTTCCGCGGCCGGAAACTCTACGGACCATTACGATCGCTTTCGACGATCTCTCCGGATCTTTAGAACCGCGCTAACTCGAGTGCCAGATTTTTTGCGTTAATCCGGGCTAACAGGTTTCCGAGCAACGACAACGACGGACTGGCTATCGATCGTTGGAACGAATCGATTCAGAGGCGAAGGTAACTTCGAAGATAATTGCGCGATCGAATATTTGGTATGGACGGCGAGTCGTCGAGCAGCTTCGTAGTACTTGGTCGATTTGGAGTCGATTTAACGAAGACGAAGATTTTTCTTTTACTACGATTACCGGGTGCTTCGTCCGAATTGGGCTTGTAATTTTTTTTTTCGGAGAACCGTTGTGTACCTGTTGGTAACAACGGATATACGTAGAAGAAACGATTAGGAATATTACAGAATACCATCGAAGCAAGAATCGAGCTTCTACTCGTGGAAGATTCCTTGGGAAGAAGGTCAAAACGATTTTCCTTCTAACGGACGGGCCTAGAAGTCGAAAGCGGCGAGAGGTTGGTCGCGTTTGTTCCACGGCGCGGCGGCGTGCGGCCAGCAGGAGCAGCAACGGCCAACAGGTGTATAGCAGGTGCACACCCCGAGCGGCTTCGAGGAGTGCCGTAAAGAGCTAAAAAGTTTCACGTCCACCTGAAGGTCCCACACGAGAAACCGGGCGACTTTCAACCGTCGTTTTCTTCGAGCGCCACCGTCACCCCTCGGCTCCCACCCCACGAAGATGGCCCACGCTCGCCGTCGCCGCGTATACCGTCCTCCGTCTTCCCCGCGACAGCACAATGCCATACGGCAAGAAAGAAACAGTCGGTAGACCCGGCTGAACGTTTTCAAACCGTCGCATCGCGTCGAAAACCCACTGCCTTCTGCGTCAACTGCGACGATAACCTGGTCCCTTTGCTCTTTAAAACGATTCTCGTCGTCGTTACGATTTCAGACGCGTAGCTACAGAAAAAAAAAACGTGTAAATTGTTCGGCAGAACCGTAGCTTCCCGCTCCAAGAACACAGGAGGGATTTTAATTTTCCTCCCTGTTCGAATGTATTTTTTTTTTTTCACAGTGAGTTGATTCGGGGACGCGTGGGGTGCACGAGAAAATTCACGTCAATCTTTTCACGAGGTCATTGAAATGAATTCAATGAGAACGCTATTCGTCCTCGAAGACAATTCGTACGGTGTCCGAATCGATAAGTATCAACGATGAATGAAGAATCCTAGTCAAGGGTGGCTGAAGAAAATCCTGCGCGAAGCCTGGAAAAAGTCGAGAAGAATAGGGAGAATACGTTGGAGCGAAGAAAAAAATACGGGAAGAGAAGGCGAGGAGCGAGGATAGAAGGCAGAGGTGGAGCACCTGCGTCTCATTATCGATCATCCATCGAACAAGTGCCTCCAGTCGAAGCTACCCTCGGAATCACTTTGCGCCGGTATGTTTCCGACCGTTGAGAGTCCACCCTGCGCCACGGACACCGTCAGGTGCTTCTTCCTGGACGGCAAGTGCAGGCGGCGCGAGTGCTTTCTCGATTTAATGACACGTTGTCCCACACGAGCGTGGACGGGCAACGCACACGCGCCTACGAACTTTTATTCTTTTCGTCTTGGTTCCCCGGATTTCCGTTCGTCGTTGCTAACCACCACGCACGCATCCCGACCCGCACGATTAACGACGTAAAAACGTGAAACGCTATGGAATATTGCGCTACGAACCTTGCCTCGAGGCCAGGATTACTCTCTGGTAGTCTTTCGAGTCAATGTTACCAATTTTTTGGAAACCGATCTTTGGGAAGGCTTCGCAGACGATCGATTTATCAGCATCGAAGAAATTCAATAATTCATGTTTCTTCGATTGCTCAGAAATACGTAGGCATACATACAGGTACCCACATCGCGAGCGATCTGTTTTGGCTAATGGTACCGGAACGGCTTCGGTTTTCGACTCGATAATTGATCGTCGCCGCGACGAACTGATAACGGTCCGCCACGATAAACTCGTCCTCCTGTCTCCCGATCGCGACACCAACTGTACATATGTATGTACGCGGCACACCGTCTTGCGTTTTTACTTATCAAAGTTCAATTGAGTTAACGATCGCACCTGTACGTTCCTTTCTCCTCGCGCTAGAACGCGACGCTTGGGATAGCAGCTGGGCAGCTATGGTACCGGGAAGGAGCTCGTGTCGCACACAGTAGGTACGATACATGTACATATGTATATCCCATATACAGGGTGGGACAATAGCTATGTCCACTTTGAATAAAAAATCTCCTGTATGCCTTCACCCATGCAGAAAATGTTTGTGTCGCGATATTGTAACTTTTGTATATAACATTTTTTCATATTATTACAAATAACGGCAATATTCAGAGGGGATATAGTTATTGCCCCACCCTGTATATACATATATAGTAGGTATACGTGTAGGTATCAGCGTGCCTGTGTGTACGTACAGGTGGGACGTAGTCATCATCCTTCTCCTCGAGCGGTTCGCCCGATCTGCCCGTGCTTATCATAAATTTTCTCCCGTTTCTTGGCCGGAAACCGGCTCGAATTCGACTGGATCGCGCCTCTGGACCGTCGCTTCGCTCGAACTACATCCAGCTAACGGTGATTCTTCGAAGATAAAGGTGCGTACGCGTACCTACCGGAAAGATGAAACCACTGGCTAAGGGGACTTTCCACCGAGACGAAGATAGCTGCTATCTTCAAGACGCAAAGGATTTACCGAAGTACGATTAAAGTACTCCACCGTTGAGCGGGGTCAAAGTCCCCGAACCCGTGGAAGTCTAGTGCGAGATAGGAGCACCGAGGCGGAAGCGTTCGTGGAGCCTCTTAAACGAGGAAACAAGTGGCAGTTATCGGCTCTGAAGCTTCGCCCCGTTCGAGAGAAATTACACGTGGCTCGCCAGGACTACGAACGCTGGACGAAGAAGACGAACACTAGCTTCCAGCAATGTTTTTCTTACAAAGATGAAACCCCCCGGTGTGATATTCACTTTTGAAGATCGTTTAACCGGATGCCTCGGATGCCCGTCTTACCGCGAAAGACTCTTTAAGGGGAGTATAGGGATAATTATCGGGGGAACCATCCCATTGTGCCACGGAATCGTCGGCGTAACATACAAGCCGAATCGAAAAGCAGTGATTGGTTGCACGTTCGAAGAACCATCGTCCCTTTAAACTGTCCCGTGTCACACGGTGCCGCCTGGCTCAACACTTTTTTTTACCATCTGCCCCATGTCGGGCATATGCTGCCGGGATAACATCGAAAATGATCCGAAACAGGTAGACCAGCCTCTATACGTTTCGACACTCGCTACCCGTCTGTCGACGGTCACCTGTTGATTTCCCTTAAATCAAAATAGTATCGTGGCTTTCCACGGCTACCCCTTGGCTAGACATTCCCCACCCATAGAAGGATAAACAGAAGCATCCGGCCATGGGAAAACCCTTTTCCAGATTCGTCCGGTGGATCCGTCTGCTCGAAATCATCCGTGTCGAGCCACCTAATTTCGACTCGTCCTTTCTATCGTCAGTCTCTATTATAGGCACCTACGGATTAAGTGTAATTCCACATTTGTTAACCCTTCGCCCTATGATTTTTTTTTGTGTCTTCGATCCCCAGAATTACTTTATCGTGAATAATTCCCCGGAATCAAAAGGAATTATTGTACTTATGGCAATTGTACAGTTACTCTATAAGTCAAATATTAATATCAGCAAACTAGTATTTCACTTTGACTCGAAGAAAACGAATAATATTTATGTTTGTTGAATCTATGTCGAGTCTGACTCGATGTTTTAAGGCAAGGAGTTAAACGGTCAGCAATCGGGTCGAACGATTTTCGAAAAATTTCGTCTACTCGAGCCAGTGAAATGAACAATATAAGCTCGAAATTTCCGGTCAGAGATTCCGGGGATTCGTCGATAGACCGCGGCGGAACCGGGCTGTGATTGGCAACCCTTCCGTTTCCGGCACAGCCTGATCGTCGATACTTATCTCGGTGAATATGAGCGGGCGACGATTAAGTCCTGAATGGCGCAGGACCAACCCCCCGGAGAGTGAGTCGGCCCTCGAACCGGGGACAAGGGGAGGCGGCGCGTGAAAGCTTACCACTTGATTTATGAACGAAAATCTCGAGTAAACGCCCGTTTCCGCGCTCCGCCGGGCGTGAAATGACTTTGGGCGAGTTCCACCGCGAACGGGCAGCGGGCCGTCTCCTCGTCGCGACAGCGAATCGGCCGGGCGTGCAGTTCCGGCAACGGGAGACCGGAAGTACCGGCTCATACGCAATACGATGACATTTTCAACCTGATCGAAACGACGCATGTATCGTTTTGGCACTGGTTCTTCTTCTTCGGTTCGGTTCGGCTTCTGGTTCGGTTAAATAAATCAATCATCGTCGTTCGTTCGCTGTGATTCGTTCGTCGGGTTAATTAGGTTCTCGACGGAGAAATTCGAAGATGGTAAAAGCTTCCTCGAGGCCAGGTTTACTCTTTGGTAGTCTTTCGAGTGAATGTTTACCGATTGTTTCGCAAACGACGGCCAATTTTCAAGTTTACAGGTAACACCTGTATGCTTCGTGTAAAATTTGATTGACCAGGATAGACCTTAAGGTTCGAGTTTCGAAAGGGAACAGCCGGAAACTCATTTGTGTCGCAATCGACGGAATCGAGGAGTTTGGGTGGGTGCGGCCAATGACTCTGGAAACATCGAGGATTAAAGGTTGCGCGCCATCAGAGCTGAGAACGTTGAAAATTACGGTGGCGCGTAGCCTAAGCCCTAAGCCACCGGATAGGTACCGCCAGACCGCACAGCATCCACCTGAATTCCCGAAGGTTCCATGTTGCGCTACTTCTTTGTTTCGGCGTTAATTAACCCCTGCGGCCCCCCATCCTCCGCCCCACCCCTCCCCCGTTCTCCTCGACGAGCTGCCCACAACTTTCTCCATTCCTCCTTCGTTGAACTTCATAGACCTTTGCTATTTATTTTTCAATCGTCACACTCGAAGATAGCTGTGAACCATTTACCGAGGTCGAAGGTTACCATATAAATTCAACTTTTATTGCAGTCGACATCGGCGCAGACGGAATGCCTTTTATTCCCGCGACGGATCGCCGCCTGCCTCCCCTTTTCTTTCCTCTTATCGCGAAAGCGAGGACGGAAGGAGGTCACACGTAACGAAGAGGGTAGGAGAACACAGGAACGTTCGATCCAACGTCGCTGCACCGCGTATGTAGCTACTACCGAGTAGCTTTAACCGAGAACGCATTTCTTAGATTTTCGAAAACTTTCGATACCGTATAACGGTTCGCGGTTATTTAAAGACATTATCGAGCCCGCACAATAATATCGAAAGTGTCTTGAACCCACGATAAAACCAGCTCGAACCGACTCCCCCACATTTTTGCTAATTAACTTTGGTACAGACTTCGAATCGGTTTTGTTGCGAGACCGCGCAGATTACCACTCCGTTCTCGAAAGATAGCCTCCCCGGAGACGACTCTTCTTTTGTCTCGCGATACGCACCCCGCTCCCCTTCATATTGATTCGCGATTCGAGATCGTTTCTTTTCTCCGTTTATCGGCCAGAGGCACTCGTTCTCGATGAAGAACCGCTTGCCAAAACTAAGCTCGTTGAATCTCAACGATCACGAATAATCGTTACATTGATCGGCTTCGTAATTACATATATACGTATCTACATATGCCACTGCGATCGATAAAACATTTCAAGCGATTTCGGTCGATGATCTTCTGCTTCCCGCATGAGGAACTTATCAAAATGTACCTACATACGTAGTTTCTCCTCGATGAAACGGACTGTTCGGACTTGGTGAACGGTGTTTATATTATATTGTGTCTTTCATTTATCGGGACAGACAAGCAGCCGTGCCAAGCTGTCGGAGGAGACACGAAGCAGGCGCGCGCGCGCACGCGGCTCCGCGTGCAGCTGTGCGCAAAATTGATGGTGTATCGGCCTGTCGTTTGCAATTTCTACGTAACGCGCACTAGTTATTACCGGACAGACCGATAACGAATCCCGACCACGGAAAAAAGGCGAAAGGCGAGCCGATAAAAGGGAGAAGACCGATACCGCGCGAGCCAACAATGTGTCGCGAGCAAATAAACGCGTCGCGAACGGTCTAATCCCGTGGCATCGTATTTTTCTGTCTGCCAGATTACGGACACGATGCACATGGGCTATTCTTGGCGTAAAGTGCTACGACAATAATTGTTTTGTTAAGCAGCTCCTGACGAATGCGTTTCAAGCGTGGGTATCGACGATCGCGAAAGAACTAGTAATGAATATCGAGTTCTATAACTTGACCGATTATCGAACACCCCCATCGAACAAGAACTCTATTTCTACCAGGATACATTTCACCGCACCACAATTCAATTCCGTACGATTTGCGTTTCGGTGGATAGGTCATCGAGTGTGGCGACTCGATTCGATCCGATCCAATCCAGTCCTATTCGATCAGATTCCATATCCAGCCGCGTTACGACTTAATTACCGGCCTAATTGACGTCACGGTTCGCGCACGGCTGGCTAAGGAGACGGAACGAAGCGACCACACGAATTTTATCGATGGCGAGGAAAAGCGAGGGTGATGTTTCTCTACTGCCCTCGTCAGAGTTCAAAGGTTCGACCGATAACACGTTCACTCGCCCGACATCTATGCTTAACAGATAAGAAATCTGCTCCTCGGCTGTTTATGTTTCAGGCGAGCGCGTGTCTTCGATACTTTCACACGTTATCGCACTTCCTTTTGTGCGAGTCATTTAAATCACTCGAGCGTGTTACCAATCTCCCGATCACAAGCATAAACGATCTGCGAGAAGCTTGCAGTTCGCGAGTAACGAGAGTTTCGAAGGGACGGATGATAGAGTACTCTGCTTTAAAGAGATTATTTTTATTGTTATAAGTCTGAATAATATTTAAGCTATGTTTTACTGAATTTATACACATATTGTTACAAATATATTGTAAACTCGTATATATATAAGTAGTATTTAAGGCAACTGTTGTGGAGTTTATTCAAATACTATGGTAAATTGTGTACATCTTTATATCGAATAATTTTCTAAAACATTAAAAGTACTAGACATTTTTACACCCCGTGTGTGTGAAAAAGTGGGGTCATAGAACCCCCGGTGTATGCGCCAGAGACATCGTGTGATGGAGCGTGGGGTCACAGAACCCCCGCAGGAGGCGCCAGCGTCCCCATGTGGTGTGAGAGTGGGGTCATAGAACCCCCGGTGGAGGCGCCGAGACCCAGTGTGGTGAGAACTTGGGGTCACAGAGCCCCGGGCTAAGGCGCCAGAGACCCCGTGTGTATGAGGAATTGGGTCATAGAATCCACGGAACATACGCAAGAATTTTGTAACGTGATTCTATATCGCAACAGTAGTATCTGCAGAAACTGCCATGGTTGCTGGGGTTATCATCTAATTTCTTCACGGGAACACGCACAAGCGTCAGTCCCAATTCGACAGTTGTACGAGCAACATTCGACCGAGCTCGAGAGTTGTACGAGCAACAGCGATAAGGGATCACGTTTCAAATGTGTACTGACGCAAGCCATTTCAGTACCGTTCATTGTTCCGTAATCCACATGTAATAACAACAGATCGAATCCGGCAGTGGACTACTGCAAATTATTACACACGCCTATCGTATGCCACCGGTAATCAAAATTTCGGCGACAAACTTATGATACCTTTATGAAGCTTTGAAGACGGTACGGAAGTAGTAATATCTAAGCCTAGTTTTTCTGAATTTATATAAATATCATTAGAAGTATATTGTAAGTTCATGTATGTAAATAGTACTTCAGGCAATTGTTGTTAAATATATAGAAATACTATTGTAAATTGTATATTATCGTACGATATTTTCAATAAAAAACAGTCGAATCATACATATGCGTTATTCATTAATCCCAGCACTATCTCCACTCCTATTCCTAATGTCAATTAACCAAAAAAGTAATAAGAAATAATAAATAATAACAAAATAATTAATTCTGAAACGTCTGTGGGGTCATATGGCCCCAACGGTTTCGCCATCTTGGATTTTGAAAAAAGCGCGGGAAAAATTGGGATTTATGGGACATACTAGTGGCGCCACCAAAAAAGTGGGTGGCGAAACTAGGAACTAAATCCAGAGCTTTTCGATAGTTCGCACAGTCGCCACCAGATGGCGCTGCTTAAAAAGTTTTAGAATTAGTTCCAACTTATGGAGTGGCAACCCTACCAACAACAGGTCTGGATTGACAGTGTATTCCATCATGCATACCCCGTTTAGTTCACTTTAAACAACTGTTACACCGTTATACGGATAGCTTTCGTTTAGATACAGCACTCGATTTGTAGCTGAAAGAACGTAGATTAATCCGCTG
>NW_015373960.1:274364-275664 GCF_001272555.1 Dufourea novaeangliae | reverse complement strand
TGATTTTAACAATGTTCTTGTAATTACTGGTACCCAGCCGCTAGAAAGTACTAATGTACGTTCTTTAAACTTCGAATCTAATGCGTGCCGAAGGAAAATGATGACCATTCAGCGGTGTAAATGCAATCGAAATCAGCCGCAATTTGGGTTGCCGCTAGAGATGGCGTGAACCTCTATTTGTGAATCACTCGTGATTCGATCACGTTTGTTCCCAATCACGGCGATTTTTCACAGTGATTCGTGATTTCTCGTGATCGTTTCTGATTGGTGGAGAAACCTAACAGTTCTTTACACGCGACACATAATCTGTATATTTTATATTAACGACATCAAAACAAAAATTCGAGTTATATCGTATAAAGTGAAGGAATAATTAGAAACAATGAAGAATAATGAATAAATTAATGATTATAAATTGTAATCTACATGTTACCTAGCAAATCATTCTTTTTTATAAACACGAATAGTAATGTAATTCATCGTAAAATCATATTGAATACGTTTGTCTGTTTAAAGATCAAAGACTTACGATCGCAGTGAGCAAATTCACCCAAGATAAAAAAATCGCAATCACGGTCGTGAATGAAGTTAAATCACGACCGTGATCGTGATTCTGCGATCACTGTGATAAATCACCGTTAGTGATTTTGCACGCCATCTCTAACTGAAAACGTTTTGTAATTTGATTATTTGTATGCAATCCTTTAAGAAATAGCAATTTCTGAAATTGTTACATGCTTCTATATAGATGAAACTGTGCGTTCGATGTAGTAAGCATTCATATTCCAATCAAAGAATTTACAGAATAAGGAAAAGGAATCTGAAGTGATTTTCAATAGTTCCATACATCTTTATCTCGAATAATTTTCTAAAATATTCAAAGTACTGGACATTTTTACACTTTGAATCTCATATCGATTTCTAAAATAATCCTAGTTCGATGTAATATAGAACGTGGTTTTATGAGATAGATTCGAAGTTCGCAGCCATTAGCTCGATATTGTCATCAGTTTACAGTACTTTACCGATGATAATACCGATTGCCCAGGCCTCACCACGAGGAGGTTGCTGCGAGTGGAGGCCCAAGGCAGGTAGATGGAATCACAAGTTCCACATCTACCCACCTTTCACAATAAACCTTATAAATAACTTAAATCTTAACCAGGAATACTATCGATACTAAAATCCCTCGGCGGATGACTTGTTTCTTGAGCCTAAACCTATAAAAAACTAAGTTCCCTCGTCGGTTGTCTTCGTTCTTCGGCTTAGAACTAATATTATCTTAATATTCGAATTAATG